>NW_028167570.1:0-19000 GCF_963513975.1 Fringilla coelebs
GGAGCCACCTGGCACTCTCAAACCAGACCAAGTTGGCAGTGGTGTCATTTTGCGTCTGGGAGGCATCCTGCGAGAGGCGGATCTCCAGGAGGCACCCGGCAATTTAAGGCCGCAGGACCCTTAACCATTGTACAGGCTTTTTCCCTGGGAAACAAAACTCACAAGCCACTGTTCTGGGTGTCAGTTTTCAGGACCCACTTGGCACTCTTAAACCAGACCAAGTTGGAACTGGTGCTACCTTGTGTCTGGGAGGCATCCTGCGAGAGGCCGAATTCCAGGAGGCACCCGGCAATTTAAGGCCGCAGAACCCTGAACCATTGTACAGGCTTTTTTCCTGGGAAACAAAACTCACAAGCCACTGTTCTGGGTGTCAGTTTTCAGGACCCACTTGGCACTCTTAAACTAGACCAAGTTGGAACTGGTGCCACCATGCGTCGGGGAGGCATCCTGCGAGAGGCCGAACTCCAGGAAACACCTGGCAATTTCAGGCCTCAGGCCCCTGAACCATTGTCCAGGCTTTTTCCCTGGGAAACAAAACTCACAAGCCACTGTTCTGGGTGTCAGTTTTCAGGACCCACTTGGCACTCTTAAACCAGACCAAGTTGGAACTGGTGCCACCTTGCGTCTGGCAGGCATCCTGCGAGAGGCGCAATTCCAGGAGGCACCCGGCAATTTAAGGCCTAAGGCCCCTGAACCATTGTACAGGCTTTTTTCCTGGGAAACAAAACTCACAAGCCACTGTCCAGGGTGTCAGTTTTCAGGACCCACCTGGCACTCTTAAACCAGACCAAGTTGGCACTGGTGCCACCTTGCGTCTGGGAGGCATCCTGCGAGAGGCGCAATTCCAGGAGGCACCTGGCAATTTAAGGCCGCAAGACCATGAACAATATCCAGGCTTTTTCCCTGGGAAACAAAACTCACAAGCCGCTGTTCTGGGTGTCAGTTTTCAGGACCCACTGGGCCCTCTTAAACCAGACCAAGTTGGAACTGGTGCCACCTTGCGTCTGGGAGGCATCCTGCGAGAGGCCGAATTCCAGGAGGCACACGGAAATTTAAGGCCTCAGGCCCCTGAACCATTGTACAGGCATTTTCCCTGGGAAACAAAACTCACAAGCCACTGTTCTGGGTGTCAGTTTGCAGGAGCCACCTGGCACTCTCAAACCAGACCTAGTTAGAACTTGTGCCACCTTGCGTCTGGGAGGCATCCTGCGAGAGAACGAATTCCAGGAGGCACCTGGCAATTTAAGGCCTCAGGACCTTGAACCATTGTACAGGCTTTTTCCCTGGGAAACAAAACTCAGAAGGCACTGTTCTGGGTGTCAGTTTTCAGGACCCACGTGGCTCTCTCAAACCAGAACGAGTTGGAACTGGTGCCACTTATCGTCTGGGAGGCATCCTGCGAGAGGCCAAATTCCAGGAGGCACCCGGCAATTTAAGGCCGCAGGACCCTGAACCTTTCTACAGGCTTTTTCCCTGGGAAACAAAACTCACAAGCCGCTGTTCTGGGTGTCAGTTTACAGGACCCACCTGGCACTCTCAAACCAGACCAAGTTGGCACTGTTGTCATTTTGCGTCTGGGAGGCATCCTGCGAGAGGCCGAATTCCAGGAGGCACACGGAAATTTTAGGCCTCAGGCACCTGAACCATTGTACAGGCTTTTTCCCTGGGAAACAAAATTCACAAGCCACTGTTCCGGGTGTCAGTTTGCAGGAGCCACCTGGCACTCTCAAACCAGACCTAGTTGGAACTGGTGCCATCTTGCGTCTGGGAGGCATCCTGTGAGAGGCCGAATTCCAGGAGGCACCCGGCAATTTAAGGCCACAGGACCCTGAACCATTGTACAGGCTTTTTCCCTGGGAAACAAAACTCACAAGCCACTGTTCTGGGTGTCTGTTTGCAGGAGCCACTTGGCTCTCTCAAACCAGACCAAGTTGGAATTGGTGCCACCTTGCGTCTGGGAGGCATCCTGCGAGAGGCGCAATTCCAGGAGGCACCCGGCAATTTAAAGCCACAGGACCCTGAACCATTGTACAGGCTTTTTCCCTGGGAAACAAAACTCACAAGCTACTGTTCTGGGTGTCAGTTTGCAGGAGCCACCTGGCACTCTCAAACCAGACCAAGTTGGCACTGGTGTCATTTTGCGTCTGGGAGGCATCCTGCGAGAGGCGGATCTCCAGGAGGCACCCGGCAATTTAAGGCCGCAGGACCCTTAACCATTGTACAGGCTTTTTCCCTGGGAAACAAAACTCACAAGCCACTGTTCTGGGTGTCAGTTTTCAGGACCCACTTGGCACTCTTAAACCAGACCAAGTTGGAACTGGTGCTACCTTGCGTCTGGGAGGCATCCTGCGAGAGGCCGACTTCCAGGAGGCACCCGGCAATTTAAGGCCGCAGAACCCTGAACCATTGTACAGGCTTTTTTCCTGGGAAACAAAACTCACAAGCCACTGTTCTGGGTGTCAGTTTTCAGGACCCTCTTGGCACTCTTAAACTAGACCAAGTTGGAACTGGTGCCACCATGCGTCGGGGAGGCATCCTGCGACAGGCCGAACACCAGGAAACACCCGGCAGTTTCAGGCCTCAGGCCCCTGAACCATTGTCCAGGCTTTTTCCCTGGGAAACAAAACTCACAAGCCACTGTTCTGGGTGTCAGTTTTCAGGACCCACTTGGCACTCTTAAACCAGACCAAGTTGGAACTGGTGCCAACTTGCGTCTGGCAGGCATCCTGCGAGAGGCGCAATTCCAGGAGGCACCCGGCAATTTAGAGGCCGCAAGACCATGAACAATGTCCAGGCTTTTTCCCTGGGAAACAAAACTCACAAGCCGCTGTTCTGGGTGTCAGTTTTCAGGACCCACTAGGCACTGACAAACCAGACCAAGTTGGAACTGGTGCCACCTTGCGTCTGGGAGGCATCCTGCGAGAGGCCGAATTCCAGGAGGCACACGGAAATTTAAGGCCTCAGACCCCTGAACCATTGTACAGGCTTTTTCCCTGGGAAACAAAACTCACAAGCCACTGTTCTGGGTGTCAGTTTGCAGGAGCCACCTGGCACTCTCAAACCAGACCTAGTTGGAACTGGTGCCACCTTGCGTCTGCGAGGCATCCTGCGAGAGGCGCAATTCCAGGAGGCACCCGGCAATTTAAGGCCGCAAGACCCTGAACCACTTTACAGGCTTTTTCCCTGGGAAACAAAACTCACAAGCCACTGTTCTGGGTGTCAGTTTGCAGGAGCCACCTGGCACTCTCAAACCAGACCAAGTTGGAACTTGTGCCATCTGGCGTCTGGGAGGCATCCTACGAGAGAACGAATTCCAGGAGGCACCCGGCAATTTAAGGCCTCAGGATCTTGAACCATTGTACAGGCTTTTTCCCTGGGAAACAAAACTCACAAGCCACTGTTCTTGGTGTCAGTTTTTAGGACCCACGTGGCTCTCTCAAATCAGAACAAGTTGGAACTGGTGCCACTTATCGTCTGGGAGGCATCCTGCGAGAGGCCGAATTCCAGGAGGCACCCGGCAATTTAAGGCCGCAGGACCCTGAACCATTCTACAGGCTTTTTCCCTGGGAAACAAAACTCACAAGCCGCTGTTCTGGGTGTCAGTTTTCAGGACCCACCTGGAACTCTCAAACCAGACCAAGTTGGCACTGGTGTCATTTTGCGTCTGGGAGGCATCCTGCGAGAGGCCGATCTCCAGGAGGCACCCGGCAATTTACGGCCGCAGGACCCTTAACCATTGTACAGGCTTTTTCCCTGGGAAACAAAACTCACAAGCCACTGTACTGGGTGTCAGTTTTCAGGACCCACTTGCCACTCTTAAACCAGACTAAGTTGGAACTGGTGCAACCTTGCGTCTGGGAGGCATCCTGCGAGAGGCGCAATTCCAGGAGGCACTCGGCAATTTAAGGCCTCAGGCCCCTGAACCATTGTAGAGGCTTTTTCCCTGGGAAACAAAACTCACAAGCCACTGTTCTGGGTGTCAGTTTTAAGGACCCACTTGGCACTCTCAAACCAGACCAAGAGTGCACTGCTGCCACCTTGCGTCTGAGAGGCATCCTGCGAGAGGCGCAATTCCAGGAAGCACCCGGCAATTTAAGACCACAGGACCTTGAACCATTGTACAGGCTTTTTCCCTGGGAAACAAAACTCACAAGCCACTGTTCTGGGTGTCAGTTTGCAGGAGCCACCTGGCACTCTCAAACCAGACCAAGTTGGAACTGGTGCCACCTTGCGTCTGGGAGGCATCCTGCGAGAGGCGCAATTCCAGGAGGCACCCGTCAGTTTAAGGCCTAAGGCCCCTGAACCATTGTACAGGCTTTTTCCCTGGGAAACAAAACTCACAAGCCACTGTTCTGAGTTTCAGTTTGCAGGAACCACCTTGCACTCTCAAACCAGAGGAATTTAGCACTTGGGCCACCTTGCGTCTGGGAGGCATCCTGCGAGAGGCCGAATTCCAGGAGGCACCCGGCAATTTAAGGCCGCAGGACCCTGAACCATTCTACAGGCTTTTTCCCTGGGAAACAAAACTCAGAAGCCACTGTCCTGGATGTCAGTTTTCAGGGCCCACCTGGCACTCTCAAACCAGACCAAGTTGGCACTGGTGTCATTTTGCGTATGGGAGGCATCCTGCGAGAGGCGGATCTCAGGGAGGCACCCGGCAATTTATGGCCGCAGGACCCTTAACCATTGTACAGGCTTTTTCCCTGGGAAACAAAACTCACAAGCCACTGTCCAGGGTGTCAGTTTGCAGGAGCCACCTGGCACTCTCAAACCAGACCAAGTTGGCACTGGTGTCATTTTGCGTCTGGGAGGCATCCTGCGAGAGGCGCAATTCCAGGAGGCACCCGGCATTTTAAGGCCGCAAGACCCTGAACCATTGTACAGGCTTTTTTCCTGGGAAACAAAACTCACAAGCCACTGTTCTGGGTGTCAGTTTTCAGGACCCACTTGGCACTCTTAAACCAGACCAAATTTGAACTGGTGCCACCTTGCTTCTGGGAGGCATCATGCAAGAGGCCGAATTCCAGGAGGCACACGGAAATTTTAGGCCTCAGGCACCTGAACCATTGTACAGGCTTTTTCCCTGGGAAACAAAACTCACAAGCCACTGTTCTGGGTGTCAGTTTTCAGGACACACGTAGGTCTCTCAAACCAGACCAAGTTGGAACTGGTGCCACTTTGCGTCTGGGAGGCATCCTGCGAGAGGCGCAATTCCAGGAGGCACCCGGCAATTTAAGGCCACAGGACCCTGAACCATTGTACAGGCTTTTTCCCTGGGAAACAAAACTCACAAGCCACTGTTCTGAGTTTCAGTTTGCAGGAACCACCTTGCACTCTCAAACCAGAGGAATTTAGCACTGGGGCCATCTTGCGTCTGGGAGGCATCCTGCGAGAGGCCGAATTCCAGGAGGCACCCGGCAATTTAAGGCCGCAGGACCCTTAACCATTCTACAGGCTTTTTCCCTGGGAAACAAAACTCACAAGCCACTGTTCTGGGTGTCAGTTTTCAGGACCCACCTGGCACTCTCAAAACAGACCAAGTTGGCACTGGTGTCATTTTGCGTCTGGGAGGCATCCTGCGAGGGGCGGATCTCCAGGAGGCACCCGGCAATTTACGGCCGCAGGACCCTGAATCATTGTACAGGCTTTTTCCCTCGGAAACAAAACTCACAAGCCACTGTTCTGGGTGTCAGTTTGCAGGAGCCACCTGGCACTCTCAAACCAGACCAAGTTGGCACTGGTGTCATTTTGCGTCTGGAAGGCATCCTGCGAGAGGCGGATCTCCAGGAGGCACCCGGCAATTTAAGACCTCAGGACCCTGAACCATTGTACAGGCTTTTTCCCTGGGAAACAAAACTCACAAGCCACTGTTCTGAGTTTCAGTTTGCAGGAACCACCTTGCACTCTCAAACCAGAGGAATTTAGCACTGGGGCCATCTTGCGTCTGGGAGGCATCCTGCGAGAGGCCGAATTCCAGGAGGCACCCGGCAATTTCAGGCCTCAGGCCCCTGAACCATTGTCCAGGCTTTTTCCCTGGGAAACAAAACTCACAAGCCACTGTTCTGGGTGTCAGTTTTCAGGACCCACTTGGCACTCTTAAACCAGACCAAGTTGGAACTGGTTCCACCTTGCGTCTGGCAGGCATCCTGTGAGAGGCGCAATTCCAGGAGGCACCCGGCAATTTAAGGCCTAAGGCCCCTGAACCATTTTACAGGCTTTTTCCCTGGGAAACAAAACTCACAAGCCACTGTCCAGGGTGTCAGTTTGCAGGACCCACCTGGCACTCTTAAACCAGAACAAGTTGGCACTGGTGCCACCTTGCGTCTGGGAGGCATCCTGCGAGAGGCGCAATTCCAGGAGGCACCTGGCAATTTAAGGCCGCAAGACCATGAACAATGTCCAGGCTTTTTCCCTGGGAAACAAAACTCACAAGCCGCTGTTCTGGGTGTCAGTTTTCAGGACCCACTAGGCACTGTCAAACCAGACCAAGTTGGCACTGGTGCCACCTTGCATCTGGGAGGCATCCTGCGAGAGGCCGAATTCCAGGAGGCACACGGAAATTTTAGGCCTCAGGCACCTGAACCATTGTACAGGCTTTTTCCCTGGGAAACAAAATTCACAAGCCACTGTTCCGGGTGTCAGTTTGCAGGAGCCACCTGGCACTCTCAAACCAGACCTAGTGGGAACTGGTGCCATCTTGCGTCTGGGAGGCATCCTGTGAGAGGCCGAATTCCAGGAGGCACCCGGCAATTTAAGGCCACAGGACCCTGAACCATTGTACAGGCTTTTTCCCTGGGAAACAAAACTCACAAGCCACTGTTCTGGGTGTCAGTTTGCAGGAGCCACTTGGCTCTCTCAAACCAGACCAATATGGAAATGGTGCCACCTTGCGTCTGGGAGGCATCCTGCGAGAGGCGCAATTCCAGGAGGCACCCGGCAATTTAAAGCCACAGGACCCTGAACCATTTTACAGGCTTTTTCCCTGGGAAACAAAACTCACAAGCTACTGTTCTGGGTGTCAGTTTGCAGGAGCCACCTGGCACTCTCAAACCAGACCAAGTTGGCAGTGGTGTCATTTTGCGTCTGGGAGGCATCCTGCGAGAGGCGGATCTCCAGGAGGCACCCGGCAATTTAAGGCCGCAGGACCCTTAACCATTGTACAGGCTTTTTCCCTGGGAAACAAAACTCACAAGCCACTGTTCTGGGTGTCAGTTTTCAGGACCCACTTGGCACTCTTAAACCAGACCAAGTTGGAACTGGTGCTACCTTGCGTCTGGGAGGCATCCTGCGAGAGGCCGAATTCCAGGAGGCACCCGGCAATTTAAGGCCGCAGAACCCTGAACCATTGTACAGGCTTTTTTCCTGGGAAACAAAACTCACAAGCCACTGTTCTGGGTGTCAGTTTTCAGGACCCACTTGGCACTCTTAAACTAGACCAAGTTGGAACTGGTGCCACCATGCGTCGGGGAGGCATCCTGCGAGAGGCCGAACTCCAAGAAACACCTGGCAATTTCAGGCCTCAGGCCCCTGAACCATTGTCCAGGCTTTTTCCCTGGGAAACAAAACTCACAAGCCACTGCCCAGGGTGTCAGTTTTCAGGACCCACTTGGCACTCTTAAACCAGACCAAGTTGGAACTGGTGCCACCTTGCGTCTGGCAGGCATCCTGCGAGAGGCGCAATTCCAGGAGGCACCCGGCAATTTAAGGCCTAAGGCCCCTGAACCATTGTACAGGCTTTTTTCCTGGGAAACAAAACTCACAAGCCACTGTCCAGGGTGTCAGTTTTCAGGACCCACCTGGCACTCTTAAACCAGACCCAGTTGGCACTGGTGCCACCTTGCGTCTGGGAGGCATCCTGCGAGAGGCGCAATTCCAGGAGGCACCTGGCAATTTAAGGCCGCAAGACCATGAACAATGTCCAGGCTTTTTCCCTGGGAAACAAAACTCACAAGCCGCTGTTCTGGGTGTCAGTTTTCAGGACCCACTAGGCACTGACAAACCAGACCAAGTTGGAACTGGTGCCACCTTGCGTCTGGGAGGCATCCTGCGAGAGGCGCAATTCCAGGAGGCACACGGAAATTTAAGGCCTCAGGCCCCTGAACCATTGTACAGGCTTTTTCCCTGGGAAACAAAATTCACAAGCCACTGTTCTGGGTGTCAGTTTGCAGGAGCCACCTGGCACTCTCAAACCAGACCTAGTTGGAACTGGTGCCATCTTGCGTCTGCGAGGCATCCTGTGAGAGGCCGAATTCCAGGAGGCACCCGGCAATTTAAGGCCTCAGGCCCCTGAACCATTGTACAGGCTTTTTCCCTGGGAAACAAAACTCACTAGCCACTGTTCTGGGTGTCCGTTTTCAGGACCCACTTGGCACTCTCAAACCAGACCAAGTTTGAACTGGTGCCATCTTGCGTCTGGGAGGCATCCTGCGAGAGGTGCAATTCCTGAAGGCACCCAGCATTTTAAGGCCTCAGGCCCCTGAACCATTGTACAGGCTTTTTGCCTGGGAAACAAAACTCAGAAGCCACTGTTCTGGGTGTCACTTTGCAGGACCCACTTGGCAGTCTCAAACCAGACCAAGTTGGAACTGTTGCCACCTTGCGTCGGGGAGGCATCCTGCGAGAGGCCGAATTCTAAGAGGCACCCGGCAATTTAAGGCCTCAGACCCCTGAACCATTGTACAGGCTTTTTCCCTGGGAAACAAAACTCAGAAGCCACTGTTCTGGGTGTCACTTTGCAGGACCCTATTGGCACTCTCAAACCAGACCAAGTTGGAACTGGTGCCACCTTGCGTCTGGGAGGCATCCTGCGAGAGGCGCAATTCCAGGAGGCTCCTGGCAATTTAATGCCTCAAGACCCTGAACCACTTTACAGGCTTTTTCCCTGGGAAACAAAACTCACAAGCCACTGTTCTGGGTGTCAGTTTGCAGGAGCCACCTGGTACTTTCAAACCAGACAAAGTTGGCAATGGTGTCATTTTGCGTCTGGGAGGCATCATGCGAGAGGCGGATCTCCAGGAGGCACCCGGCAATTTAAGGCCGCAGGACCCTGAACCATTCTACAGGCTTTTTCCCTGGGAAACAAAACTCACAAGCCACTGTTCTGGGTGTCAGTTTTCAGGACCCACTTGGCACTCTTAAACCAGACCCAGTTGGAACTTGTGACACCTTACTTCTGGGAGGCATCCTGCGAGAGGCCGAATTCCAGGAGGCACCCAGCAATTTAAGGCCTCAGGCCCCTGAACCATTTTACAGGCCTTTTTCCCTGGGAAACAAAACTCACAAGCCACTGTTCTGGGTGTCAGTTTGCAGGACCCACTTGGCACTCTTAAACCAGGCCAAGTTGGAACTGGTGCCACCTAGCGTCAGGGAGGCATTTTGCGAGAGGCCCTATTCCAGGAGGCACCTGGCAATTTAAGGCCTCAGGCCCCTGAACCATTGTCCAGGCTTTTTCCCTGGGAAACAAAACTCACAAGCCACTGTTCTGGGTGTCAGTTTTCAGGACCCACTTGGCACTCTTAAACCAGACCAAGTTGGAACTGGTGCCACCTTGCGTCTGGCAGGCATCCTGCGAGAGGCGCAATTCCAGGAGGCACCCGGCAATTTAAGGCCTAAGGCCCCTGAACCATTGTACAGGCTTTTTCCCTGGGAAACAAAACTCACAAGCCACTGTCCAGGGTGTCAGTTTTCAGGACCCACCTGGCACTCTTAAACCAGAACAAGTTGGCACTGGTGCCACCTTGCGTCTGGGAGGCATCCTGCGAGAGGCGCAATTCCAGGAGGCACCTGGCAATTTAAGGCCGCAAGACCATGAACAATGTCCAGGCTTTTTCCCTGGGAAACAAAACTCACAAGCCGCTGTTCTGGGTGTCAGTTTTCAGGACCCACTAGGCACTGTCAAACCAGACCAAGTTGGCACTGGTGCCACCTTGCATCTGGGAGGCATCCTGCGAGAGGCCGAATTCCAGGAGGCACACGGAAATTTTAGGCCTCAGGCACCTGAACCATTGTACAGGCTTTTTCCCTGGGAAACAAAATTCACAAGCCACTGTTCCGGGTGTCAGTTTGCAGGAGCCACCTGGCACTCTCAAACCAGACCTAGTGGGAACTGGTGCCATCTTGCGTCTGGGAGGCATCCTGTGAGAGGCCGAATTCCAGGAGGCACCCGGCAATTTAAGGCCACAGGACCCTGAACCATTGTACAGGCTTTTTCCCTGGGAAACAAAACTCACAAGCCACTGTTCTGGGTGTCAGTTTGCAGGAGCCACTTGGCTCTCTCAAACCAGACCAATATGGAAATGGTGCCACCTTGCGTCTGGGAGGCATCCTGCGAGAGGCGCAATTCCAGGAGGCACCCGGCAATTTAAAGCCACAGGACCCTGAACCATTGTACAGGCTTTTTCCCTGGGAAACAAAACTCACAAGCTACTGTTCTGGGTGTCAGTTTGCAGGAGCCACCTGGCACTCTCAAACCAGACCAAGTTGGCAGTGGTGTCATTTTGCGTCTGGGAGGCATCCTGCGAGAGGCGGATCTCCAGGAGGCACCCGGCAATTTAAGGCCGCAGGACCCTTAACCATTGTACAGGCTTTTTCCCTGGGAAACAAAACTCACAAGCCACTGTTCTGGGTGTCAGTTTTCAGGACCCACTTGGCACTCTTAAACCAGACCAAGTTGGAACTGGTGCTACCTTGCGTCTGGGAGGCATCCTGCGAGAGGCCGAATTCCAGGAGGCACCCGGCAATTTAAGGCCGCAGAACCCTGAACCATTGTACAGGCTTTTTCCCTGGGAAACAAAACTCACAAGCCACTGTTCTGAGTTTCAGTTTTCAGGACCCACTTGGCACTCTTAAACTAGACCAAGTTGGAACTGGTGCCACCATGCGTCGGGGAGGCATCCTGCGAGAGGCCCAACTCCAGGAAACACCTGGCAATTTCAGGCCTCAGGCCCCTGAACCATTGTCCAGGCTTTTTCCCTGGGAAACAAAACTCACAAGCCACTGTTCTGGGTGTCAGTTTTCAGGACCCACTTGGCACTCTTAAACCAGACCAAATTGGAACTGGTGCCACCTTGCGTCTGGCAGGCATCCTGCGAGAGGCGCAATTCCAGGAGGCACCCGGCAATTTAAGGCCTAAGGCCCCTGAACCATTGTACAGGCTTTTTTCCTGGGAAACAAAACTCACAAGCCACTGTCCAGGGTGTCAGTTTTCAGGACCCACCTGGCACTCTTAAACCAGACCCATTTGGCACTGGTGCCACCTTGCGTCTGGGAGGCATCCTGCGAGAGGCGCAATTCCAGGAGGCACCTGGCAATTTAAGGCCGCAAGACCATGAACAATGTCCAGGCTTTTTCCCTGGGAAACAAAACTCACAAGCCGCTGTTCTGGGTGTCAGTTTTCAGGACCCACTAGGCACTGACAAACCAGACCAAGTTGGAACTGGTGCCACCTTGCGTCTGGGAGGCATCCTGCGAGAGGCCGAATTCCAGGAGGCACACGGAAATTTAAGGCCTCAGGCCCCTGAACCATTGTACAGGCATTTTCCCTGGGAAACAAAACTCACAAGCCACTGTTCTGGGTGTCAGTTTGCAGGAGCCACCTGGCACTCTCAAACCAGACCTAGTTAGAACTTGTGCCACCTTGCGTCTGGGAGGCATCCTGCGAGAGAACGAATTCCAGGAGGCACCTGGCAATTTAAGGCCTCAGGACCTTGAACCATTGTACAGGCTTTTTCCCTGGGAAACAAAACTCAGAAGGCACTGTTCTGGGTGTCAGTTTTCAGGACCCACGTGGCTCTCTCAAACCAGAACGAGTTGGAACTGGTGCCACTTATCGTCTGGGAGGCATCCTGCGAGAGGCCAAATTCCAGGAGGCACCCGGCAATTTAAGGCCGCAGGACCCTGAACCTTTCTACAGGCTTTTTCCCTGGGAAACAAAACTCACAAGCCGCTGTTCTGGGTGTCAGTTTACAGGACCCACCTGGCACTCTCAAACCAGACCAAGTTGGCACTGGTGTCATTTTGCGTCTGGGAGGCATCCTGCGAGAGGCGGATCTCCAGGAGGCACCTGGCAATTTACGGCCTCAGACCCCTGAACCATTGTACAGGCTTTTTCCCTGGGAAACAAAACTCACAAGCCACTGTTCTGGGTGTCAGTTTTCAGAACCCTATTGGCCCTCTCAAACCAGACCAAGTTGGAACTGGTGCCACCTTGCATCTGGGAGGCATCCTGCGAGAGGCCTAATTCCACAAGGCACACGGAAATTTTAGGCCTCAGGCACCTGAACCATTGTACAGGCTTTTTCCCTGGGAAACAAAATTCACAAGCCACTGTTCCGGGTGTCAGTTTGCAGGAGCCACCTGGCACTCTCAAACCAGACCTAGTTGGAACTGGTGCCATCTTGCGTCTGGGAGGCATCCTGTGAGAGGCCGAATTCCAGGAGGCACCCGGCAATTTAAGGCCACAGGACCCTGAACCATTGTACAGGCTTTTTTCCTGGGAAACAAAACTCACTAGCCACTGTTCTGGGTGTCCGTTTTCAGGACCCACTTGGCACTCTCAAACCAGACCAAGTTTGAACTGGTGCCATCTTGCGTCTGGGAGGCATCCTGCGAGAGGCGCAATTCCAGGAGGCACCCGGCAATTTAAAGCCACAGGACCCTGAACCATTGTACAGGCTTTTTCCCTGGGAAACAAAACTCACAAGCTACTGTTCTGGGTGTCAGTTTGCAGGAGCCACCTGGCACTCTCAAACCAGACCAAGTTGGCACTGGTGTCATTTTGCGTCTGGGAGGCATCCTGCGAGAGGCGGATCTCCAGGAGGCACCCGGCAATTTAAGGCCGCAGGACCCTTAACCATTGTACAGGCTTTTTCCCTGGGAAACAAAACTCACAAGCCACTGTTCTGGGTGTCAGTTTTCAGGACCCACTTGGCACTCTTAAACCAGACCAAGTTGGAACTGGTGCTACCTTGCGTCTGGGAGGCATCCTGCGAGAGGCCGACTTCCAGGAGGCACCCGGCAATTTAAGGCCGCAGAACCCTGAACCATTGTACAGGCTTTTTTCCTGGGAAACAAAACTCACAAGCCACTGTTCTGGGTGTCAGTTTTAAGGACCCTCTTGGCACTCTTAAACTAGACCAAGTTGGAACTGGTGCCACCATGCGTCGGGGAGGCATCCTGCGACAGGCCGAACTCCAGGAAACACCCGGCAGTTTCAGGCCTCAGGCCCCTGAACCATTGTCCAGGCTTTTTCCCTGGGAAACAAAACTCACAAGCCACTGTTCTGGGTGTCAGTTTTCAGGACCCACTTGGCACTCTTAAACCAGACCAAGTTGGAACTGGTGCCAACTTGCGTCTGGCAGGCATCCTGCGAGAGGCGCAATTCCAGGAGGCACCCGGCAATTTAGAGGCCGCAAGACCATGAACAATGTCCAGGCTTTTTCCCTGGGAAACAAAACTCACAAGCCGCTGTTCTGGGTGTCAGTTTTCAGGACCCACTAGGCACTGACAAACCAGACCAAGTTGGAACTGGTGCCACCTTGCGTCTGGGAGGCATCCTGCGAGAGGCCGAATTCCAGGAGGCACACGGAAATTTAAGGCCTCAGACCCCTGAACCATTGTACAGGCTTTTTCCCTGGGAAACAAAACTCACAAGCCACTGTTCTGGGTGTCAGTTTGCAGGAGCCACCTGGCACTCTCAAACCAGACCTAGTTGGAACTGGTGCCACCTTGTGTCTGCGAGGCATCCTGCGAGAGGCGCAATTCCAGGAGGCACCCGGCAATTTAAGGCCGCAAGACCCTGAACCACTTTACAGGCTTTTTCCCTGGGAAACAAAACTCACAAGCCACTGTTCTGGGTGTCAGTTTGCAGGAGCCACCTGGCACTCTCAAACCAGACCAAGTTGGAACTTGTGCCATCTGGCGTCTGGGAGGCATCCTGCGAGAGAAGGAATTCCAGGAGGCACCCGGCAATTTAAGGCCTCAGGATCTTGAACCATTGTACAGGCTTTTTCCCTGGGAAACAAAACTCACAAGCCACTGTTCTTGGTGTCAGTTTTTAGGACCCACGTGGCTCTCTCAAACCAGAACAAGTTGGAACTGGTGCCACTTATCGTCTGGGAGGCATCCTACGAGAGGCCGAATTCCAGGAGGCACCCGGCAATTTAAGGCCGCAGGACCCTGAACCATTCTACAGGCTTTTTCCCTGGGAAACAAAACTCACAAGCCACTGTTCTGGGTGTCAGTTTTCAGGACCCACCTGGAACTCTCAAACCAGACCAAGTTGGCACTGGTGTCATTTTGCGTCTGGGAGGCATCCTGCGAGAGGCCGATCTCCAGGAGGCACCCGGCAATTTACGGCCGCAGGACCCTTAACCATTGTACAGGCTTTTTCCCTGGGAAACAAAACTCACAAGCCACTGTACTGGGTGTCAGTTTTCAGGACCCACTTGCCACTCTTAAACCAGACTAAGTTGGAACTGGTGCAACCTTGCGTCTGGGAGGCATCCTGCGAGAGGCGCAATTCCAGGAGGCACTCGGCAATTTAAGGCCTCAGGCCCCTGAACCATTGTACAGGCTTTTTCCCTGGGAAACAAAACTCACAAGCCACTGTTCTGGGTGTCAGTTTTAAGGACCCACTTGGCACTCTCAAACCAGACCAAGAGTGCACTGCTGCCACCTTGCATCTGAGAGGCATCCTGCGAGAGGCGCAATTCCAGGAAGCACCCGGCAATTTAAGACCACAGGACCCTGAACCATTGTACAGGCTTTTTCCCTGGGAAACAAAACTCACAAGCCACTGTTCTGGGTGTCAGTTTGCAGGAGCCACCTGGCACTCTCAAACCAGACCAAGTTGGAACTGGTGCCACCTTGCGTCTGGGAGGCATCCTGCGAGAGGCGCAATTCCAGGAGGCACCCGTCAATTTAAGGCCACAGGACCCTGAACCATTGTACAGGCTTTTTCCCTGGGAAACAAAACTCACAAGCCACTGTTCTGAGTTTCAGTTTGCAGGAACCACCTTGCACTCTCAAACCAGAGGAATTTAGCACTTGGGCCACCTTGCGTCTGGGAGGCATCCTGCGAGAGGCCGAATTCCAGGAGGCACCCGGCAATTTAAGGCCGCAGGACCCTGAACCATTCTACAGGCTTTTTCCCTGGGAAACAAAACTCAGAAGCCACTGTCCTGGATGTCAGTTTTCAGGACCCACCTGGCACTCTCAAACCAGACCAAGTTGGCACTGGTGTCATTTTGCGTCTGGGAGGCATCCTGCGAGAGGCGGATCTCAGGGAGGCACCCGGCGATTTATGGCCGCAGGACCCTTAACCATTGTACAGGCTTTTTCCCTGGGAAACAAAACTCACAAGCCACTGTCCAGGGTGTCAGTTTGCAGGAGCCACCTGGCACTCTCAAACCAGACCAAGTTGGCACTGGTGTCATTTTGCGTCTGGGAGGCATCCTGCGAGAGGCGCAATTCCAGGAGGCACCCGGCATTTTAAGGCCGCAAGACCCTGAACCATTGTACAGGCTTTTTTCCTGGGAAACAAAACTCACAAGCCACTGTTCTGGGTGTCAGTTTTCAGGACCCACTTGGCACTCTTAAACCAGACCAAATTTGAACTGGTGCCACCTTGCTTCTGGGAGGCATCCTGCAAGAGGCCGAATTCCAGGAGGCACACGGAAATTTTAGGCCTCAGGCACCTGAACCATTGTACAGGCTTTTTCCCTGGGAAACAAAACTCACAAGCCACTGTTCTGGGTGTCAGTTTTCAGGACACACGTAGCTCTCTCAAACCAGACCAAGTTGGAACTGGTGCCACTTTGCGTCTGGGAGGCATCCTGCGAGAGGCGCAATTCCAGGAGGCACCCGGCAATTTAAGGCCACAGGACCCTGAACCATTGTACAGGCTTTTTCCCTGGGAAACAAAACTCACAAGCCACTGTTCTGAGTTTCAGTTTGCAGGAACCACCTTGCACTCTCAAACCAGAGGAATTTAGCACTGGGGCCATCTTGCGTCTGGGAGGCATCCTGCGAGAGGCCGAATTCCAGGAGGCACCCGGCAATTTAAGGCCGCAGGACCCTGAACCATTCTACAGGCTTTTTCCCTGGGAAACAAAACTCACAAGCCGCTGTTCTGGGTGTCAGTTTTCAGGACCCACCTGGAACTCTCAAACCAGACCAAGTTGGCACTGGTGTCATTTTGCGTCTGGGAGGCATCCTGCGAGAGGCCGATCTCCAGGAGGCACCCGGCTATTTACGGCCGCAGGACCCTTAACCATTGTACAGGCTTTTTCCCTGGGAAACAAAACTCACAAGCCACTGTACTGGGTGTCAGTTTTCAGGACCCACTTGCCACTCTTAAACCAGACTAAGTTGGAACTGGTGCAACCTTGCGTCTGGGAGGCATCCTGCGAGAGGCGCAATTCCAGGAGGCACTCGGCAATTTAAGGCCTCAGGCCCCTGAACCATTGTACAGGCTTTTTCCCTGGGAAACAAAACTCACAAGCCACTGTTCTGGGTGTCAGTTTTAAGGACCCACTTGGCACTCTCAAACCAGACCAAGAGTGCACTGCTGCCACCTTGCGTCTGAGAGGCATCCTGCGAGAGGCGCAATTTCGGGAAGCACCCGGCAATTTAAGACCACAGGACCCTTAACCATTGTACAGGCTTTTTCCCTGGGAAACAAAACTCACAAGCCACTGTTCTGGGTGTCAGTTTGCAGGAGCCACCTGGCACTCTCAAACCAGACCAAGTTGGAACTGGTGCCACCTTGCGTCTGGGAGGCATCCTGCGAGAGGCGCAATTCCAGGAGGCACCCGTCAATTTAAGGCCACAGGA
Organism: Fringilla coelebs; assembly: GCF_963513975.1. NCBI lineage: Eukaryota > Metazoa > Chordata > Aves > Passeriformes > Fringillidae > Fringilla > Fringilla coelebs. The sequence continues at coordinate 16,834 of NW_028167570.1, forward strand.
CCCAGAACCATTGTACAGGCTTTTTCCCTGGGAAACAAAACTCACAAGCCACTGTTCTGAGTTTCAGTTTGCAGGAACCACCTTGCACTCTCAAACCAGAGGAATTTAGCACTTGGGCCACCTTGCGTCTGGGAGGCATCCTGCGAGAGGCCGAATTCCAGGAGGCACCCGGCAATTTAAGGCCGCAGGACCCTGAACCATTCTACAGGCTTTTTCCCTGGGAAACAAAACTCAGAAGCCACTGTCCTGGATGTCAGTTTTCAGGACCCACCTGGCACTCTCAAACCAGACCAAGTTGGCACTGGTGTCATTTTGCGTCTGGGAGGCATCCTGCGAGAGGCGGATCTCAGGGAGGCACCCGGCAATTTACGGCCGCAGGACCCTTAACCATTGTACAGGCTTTTTCCCTGGGAAACAAAACTCACAAGCCACTGTCCAGGGTGTCAGTTTGCAGGAGCCACCTGGCACTCTCAAACCAGACCAAGTTGGCACTGGTGTCATTTTGCGTCTGGGAGGCATCCTGCGAGAGGCGCAATTCCAGGAGGCACCCGGCATTTTAAGGCCGCAAGACCCTGAACCATTGTACAGGCTTTTTTCCTGGGAAACAAAACTCACAAGCCACTGTTCTGGGTGTCAGTTTTCAGGACCCACTTGGCACTCTTAAACCAGACCAAATTTGAACTGGTGCCACCTTGCTTCTGGGAGGCATCCTGCAAGAGGCCGAATTCCAGGAGGCACACGGCAATTTTAGGCCTCAGGCACCTGAACCATTGTACAGGCTTTTTCCCTGGGAAACAAAACTCACAAGCCACTGTTCTGGGTGTCAGTTTTCAGGACACACGTAGCTCTCTCAAACCAGACCAAGTTGGAACTGGTGCCACTTTGCGTCTGGGAGGCATCCTGCGAGAGGCGCAATTCCAGGAGGCACCCGGCAATTTAAGGCCACAGGACCCTGAACCATTGTACAGGCTTTTTCCCTGGGAAACAAAACTCACAAGCCACTGTTCTGAGTTTCAGTTTGCAGGAACCACCTTGCACTCTCAAACCAGAGGAATTTAGCACTGGGGCCATCTTGCGTCTGGGAGGCATCCTGCGAGAGGCCGAATTCCAGGAGGCACCCGGCAATTTAAGGCCGCAGGACCCTGAACCATTCTACAGGCTTTTTCCCTGGGAAACAAAACTCAGAAGCCACTGTTCTGGGTGTCACTTTGCAGGAGCCACCTGGCACTCTCAAACCAGACCAAGTTGGCACTGGTGTCATTTTGCGTCTGGGAGGCATCCTGCGAGAGGCGGATCTCCAGGAGGCACCCGGCAATTTAAGACCTCAGGACCCTGAACCATTGTACAGGCTTTTTCCCTGGGAAACAAAACTCACAAGCCACTGTTCTGAGTTTCAGTTTGCAGGAACCACCTTGCACTCTCAAACCAGAGGAATTTAGCACTGGGGCCATCTTGCGTCTGGGAGGCATCCTGCGAGAGGCCGAATTCCAGGAGGCACCCGGCAATTTCAGGCCTCAGGCCCCTGAACCATTGTCCAGGCTTTTTCCCTGGGAAACAAAACTCACAAGCCACTGTTCTGGGTGTCAGTTTTCAGGACCCACTTGGCACTCTTAAACCAGACCAAGTTGGAACTGGTGCCACCTTGCGTCTGGCAGGCATCCTGCGAGAGGCGCAATTCCAGGAGGCACCCGGCAATTTAAGGCCTAAGGCCCCTGAACCATTGTACAGGCTTTTTCCCTGGGAAACAAAACTCACAAGCCACTGTCCAGGGTGTCAGTTTTCAGGACCCACCTGGCACTCTTAAACCAGAACAAGTTGGCACTGGTGCCACCTTGCGTCTGGGAGGCATCCTGCGAGAGGCGGATCTCCAGGAGGCACCCGGCAATTTAAGGCCGCAGGACCCTTAACCATTGTACAGGCTTTTTCCCTGGGAAACAAAACTCACAAGCCACTGTTCTGGGTGTCAGTTTTCAGGACCCACTTGGCACTCTTAAACCAGACCAAGTTGGAACTGGTGCTACCTTGCGTCTGGGAGGCATCCTGCGAGAGGCCGAATTCCAGGAGGCACCCGGCAATTTAAGGCCGCAGAACAATGAACCATTGTACAGGCTTTTTCCCTGGGAAACAAAACTCACAAGCCACTGTTCTGGGTGTCAGTTTTCAGGAC
>NW_028167569.1:0-24270 GCF_963513975.1 Fringilla coelebs
TGTTTGTGTTTCTGGGGTGTTTTTGGGGTGATGTTTGTGGTTTTGGGGTGATGTTTGTGGTTTTTGGGGTGGTTTAGGGGTGATTTGTAAGGTTTTGGGGTGATGTTTGTGATTTTGGGGTGGTTTTTGGGGTGGTTTTGGGGTGATTCTGGCTGGTTTTGGGCTGGTTTGTGAGTTCTTGGGTGCTGTTTGTGTTTTTGGGGTGGTTTTGGGTCAATGTTTGTGATTTTGGGGTGATACTTGTGTTTTTGGGGGTGGTTTTGGGGTGGTTTAGGGGTGATTTGTGAGTTTTTGGGGTGATGTTTGTATTTTTGGGGTGATTTTGGGTCAATGTTTGTGTTTTTGGGGTGTTTCTGGAGCAATGTTTGTGTTTTGGGGGTGATTTTGGGGTGATGTTTGTGAGTTTTTGGCTCAATGTTTGTGTTTTGGGGCAATGTTTGTGAGTTTTTGGGGTGCTGTTTGTATTTTTGGGGTGTTTCTGAGGTGTTTTTGGGTCAATGTTTGAGTTTTGGGGTGTTTTTGGGGTGTTTTTGGGGTGTTTTGGGGTGTTTCTGGGTCCATGTTTGTATTTTTGGGGTGATTTTGGGTCAATGTTTGTATTTTTGGGGTGTTTTTGGGGTCCATGTGTGTGATTTTGGGGTGCTGTTTGTATTTCTGAGGTGTTTTTGGGGTGTTTCTGGGGTGTTTTTGGGTGTTTCTGGTCCATGTTTGTATTTCTGAGGTGTTTTTGGGGTCCATGTGTGTGATTTTGGGGTGCTATTTGTATTTTTGGGGTGTTTTTGGGGTCCATGTTTGAGTTTTGGGGGTGCTGTTTGTATTTTTGGGGTGATTTTGGGTCAATGTGTGTGATTTTGGGGTGTTTTGGGTCCATGTTTGTATTTTTGGGGTCCATGTGTGTGATTTTGGGGTGCTGTTTGTATTTTTGGGGTGTTTTGGGTCAATGTTTGTATTTTTGGGGTGTTTTTGGGGTCCATGTGTGTGATTTTGGGGTGCTGTTTGTATTTTTGGGGTGTTTTTGGGGTCCATGTGTGTGATTTTGGGGTGCTGTTTGTATTTTTGGGGTGTTTTGGGTCAATATTTGAGTTTTTGGGTCAATGTTTGTATTTTTGGGGTGATTTTGGGTCAATGTTTGTGTTTTTGGGGTGCTGTTTGTATTTTTGGGGTGATTTTGGGTCGATATTTGAGTTTTTGGGGTGTTTCTGGGTCAATGTTTGAGATTTTGGGGTGATTTTGGGTCAATGTTTGAGTTTTGGGATGTTTCTGGGTCAATGTTTGAGTTTTTGGGGTGATTTTGGGTCAATGTTTGAGTTTTGGGATGTTTCTGGGTCAATGTTTGTGTTTTTGGGATGTTTCTGGGTCAATGTTTGAGTTTCTGGGGTGTTTCTGGGGTGTTTTTGGGGTGGTATTTGTGATTTTGGGTCAATGTTTGAGTTTTGGGGTGTTGCTGGGTTGATGTTTGAGTTTTTGGGGTGTTTCTGGGGTGTTTTTGGGGTGATTTTGGGTCCATGTGTGATTTTGGGTCAATGTTTGTAATTTTGGGGTGTTTCTGGGTCAGTGTTTGTGTTTTTGGGGTGGTTTGTGAGTTTTTGGGGTGCTGTTTGTATTTCTGAGGTGTTTTTGGGGTGTTTTTGGGGTGTTTTGGGTCCATGTTTGAGTTTTTGGGGCGCTCCCATCCCGCAGTGACCTGACCACGCTGACGGCGGCCGCCTACCCGCAGGGTCTGGGGGTGCCGGGGGCTCACCTGCTGGGCATGGCAGGTATGGGGGATTGGGGGGGATCCTGGGGGGGATTTGGGGGGTGTGGGGGGGTCCTGTGGGGATTTGGGGGGTCCTGGAGGGGTCTGGGGGGGATTTAGGGGGTCCTGGGGGGATTTGGGGGGTCCTGGGGGGGATTTGGGGGGTCCTGGGGGCGTCCTGTGGGTCCTGGAGGAGATTTGGGGGATCCTGGGGAGGATTTGGGGGGTCCTGAAAGGGTGTGGGGGGGATTTGGGGGGTCCGGGGGGGGATTTAGGGGGGTTCTGAAAGCGTTTGGGGGGTCTGAGGGGGATTTGGGGGATCCTGGGTGGGATCTGGGGGGTCCTGGGGGGTCCTGGAGGGGATTTGGGGGGGATTTAGGGGGTCCTGTGGGGATTTGGGGGGTCCTGGAGGGGTCCTGGAGGGGATTTGGGGGGTCCTGAAAGGGTTTGGGAGGGATCTGGGGGGGATTTGGGGGGTCCTGGGGGGGATTTGGGGGGGCATGAAAGGGTGTGGGGAATCCTGGGGGGGATTTGGGGGGTCCTGGGGGGGTCCTGGAGGGGATTTGGGGGGGTCCTGGGGGGATTTGGGGGGTCCTGAAAGGGTCTGGGGGGGATTTAGGGGGTCCTGGGGGGATTTGGGGGGTCCTGGGGAGGATTTGGGGGGTCCTGAAAGGGTTTGGGAGGGATCTGGGGGGGATTTGGGGGATCCTGGGTGGGATTTGGGGAGTCTGGGGGGATTTGGGGGGTCCTGGAGGGGATTTGGGGAGTCTGGGGGGATTTGGGGGGTCCTGGGGAGGATTTGGGGGGTCCTGAAAGGGTGTGGGGGGGATTTGGGGGGTCCGGGGGGGGATTTAGGGGGGTTCTGAAAGCGTTTGGGGGGTCTGGGGGGGAATTTGGGGGATCCTGGGGAGGATTTGGGGGGTCCTGAAAGGGTTTGGGGGGGTCCTGGGGGGTATTTGGGGGGTCCTGGGGGGGATTTGGGGGGGATTTAGGGGGTCCTAGAGGGGATTTAGGGGGTCCTGGGGGGATTTGGGGGGTCCTGGAGGGGATTTGGGGGGTCTGGGGGGATTTGGGGGATCCTGAAAGGGTTTGGGAGGGATCTGGGTGGGATTTGGGGGGGTCCTAGGGGGTTTGGGGGGTCCTGGGTGGGATTTGGGGGGGTCCTGGGGGGGATTGGGGGATCCTGGGGAGGATTTGGGGGGTCCTGAAAGGGTTTGGTGGGGATTTGGGGGGTCCTGGAGGGGTCTGGGGGTCCTGGGGGGGTCCTGGAGGGGATCTGGGGGGCTTTGGGGGGGATCCTGAGGAGTCCTGGAGGGGATTTGGGGGGTCCTGAAAGGGTTTGAGAGGGATCTGGGTGGGATTTGGGGGGTCCTGGGGGGATTTGGGGGGTCCTGAAAGGGTTTGGGGAATCCTGGGGGGGATTTGGGGGGTCCTGGGTGGGATTTGGGGGGTCTTGGGGGGGTCCTGGAGGGGATTTTGGGGGTCCTGAAAGAATTTGGGGGGTCCTGGGGGGAATTTGGGGGGTCCTATGGGGATTTGGGGGATCCTGAAAGGGTTTGGGAGGGATCTTGGGGGGATTTGGGGGGTCTTGGGTGGGATTTGGGGAGTCTGGGGGGATTTGGGGGGTCCTGGGGGTGATTTGGGGGGGGTCCTGGGAGTTTGTGGGGGGATTTGGGGGTCCTGGGTGGAATTTGGGGGGTCTGGGTGGGATCTGGGGGGGATTTTGGGGGGTTTGGGGGGGATTTGGGAGGTCCTGGAGGAGATTTGGGGGGTCTGGGGGGAACTTAGGGGGTCCTGAGGGGATTTGGGGGGTCCTGGGGGGGATTTTGGGGATCCTGGGGGAATTTCAAAGAGATTTGGGGGGTCCTGAGGGGATTTGGGGGCTCCTGGTGGAAATTTGGGGGGAGTCCTGGAGGGTTTGGGTGAATCCTGAGAAGTTTTGGGGGGAATTTTAGGGGTCTTTGGGGGGATTTTGGGGGGGATCCTGGGGGGGTTTGGGGCTGATTTTGGGGTGATTTTGGGGGTGACTCTGAGATAATCTTGTGGTGATTTTGGGGTGACTTTTGGCGATTTTGGGGTCCCCCACAGGCAGCCCGGGGGGGCCTCGCTCGGGGCTCATCGGGGCCGACCGGGCCAAGCAAATGTTCGGGCCCCCCGTGATCAGCGTGAGTCGGGGGGCTGGGGGGGCTTGGGGGGGCTTGGGGGGGATTTGGGGGGGCTTGGGGGGATTCTGGGGGGGCTTGAGGGGATTCTGGGGGGATTTGGGGGGGGCTTGGGGGGGTTTGGGGGGGATTTGGGGGGGCTTGGGGGGATTCTTGGGGAGTTTGGGGGGGATTTTGGGGGGTGTGGAGGGGCTTGGGGGGGCTTGGGGGTATTTGGGGGATATTTGGGGGGGCTTGGGGTGGATTTTGGAAGGTGTGGAGGGGATTTTGGGGGGATTTGGGGGGGCTTGGGGGGATTTTGGGGGGGATTTTGGGGATTTGGGGGGAATTTGGGGGGTTGGGGGGGATTTGGGGGATTTTGGGGGGATTTTGGGGGGAATTTGGGGGGATTCGGGGGGGGGCTGGGGGGGTTTGGGGGGATTTTGGGGGATTCGGGGGGGCTGGGGGGGTTTGGGGGGGCTTTGGGGGGGTTTGGGGGGCAATTGGGGGATTTTGGGGGGGCTTGGGGGGATTTTGGGGGGGTCTGAGGGGATTTGGGGGGAATTTTGGGGGATTTGGGGAGATTTTGGGGGGCTTTGGGGGAATTTTGGGGGGATTTGGGGGGGTCTGAGAGGATTTTGGGGGGGCTTGGGGGGAATTTGGGGGGATTTTGGGGGATTTGGGAGAAATTTGGGGGGATTCTGGGGGGGTTTGGGGGGGATTTGGGAGGATTTGGGGAGGTTGGGGGGGATTTTGGGGGATTCGGGGGGGGGGCTGGGGGGGTTTGGGGGGATTTTGGGGGGGCGTGGGGGGATTTTGGGAGATTTTGGGGGGGATTTTGGGGATTTGGGGGGGATTTTGTGGGGGCTTGGGGGGATTTGGGGGAGAATTGAGGGGGTTTGAGGGGATTTTGGGGGGATTCTGGGGGGGTATCAGGGGGTTTGAGGGGATTTTGGGGGATTCTGGGGGGATTTAGGGGATTTTGGGGGAAATTTTGGGGGATTTTGAGGGGATTTGGGGGGGTCTGAGGGGGTTTGGGGGGGATTTTGGGGGATTCTGGGGGGATTTGGGGGGGCTTGGGATTTTGGGGGGGGTCTGAGGGGATTTTGGGGGGAATTTAGGGGATCTGGGGGGGCTTTGGGAGGATTTTGGGGGGATTTGGGGGGATTTGGGGGGGTCTGAGAGGATTTTGGGGAATTCTGGGGGAGGTTTGAGGGGGTTTGGGGGGATTTTGGGGGGAATTTGGGGGGGATTTGGAGGGGATTTGGGGGGTCTTGGGGCGATTTGGGGGGAATTTGGGGGGTGTGGAGGGGATTATGGGGGGATCCCCCCAGATCTCAGGGACCCCTCCCCCCTGTTCTGAGCCCCCTCCCCAATTTCTGAACCCCCCTCCCCCATTCCAGCCCCGCCATTTTGGGGCCCAGCCACCCTTTGGGGGAGGGGGGGATCCCCAATCCTGGGACCCCTCCCCAATTCCTGGGACCCCCCCAAAATCTCAGGGACCCCTCCCCCACGTCCTGAGCCCCCTCCCCAATTTCTGACCCCCCCTCCCCCATTCCAGCCCCGCCATTTTGGGGCCCAACTGAACCTTTGGGGGAGGGGGGATCCCCAATCCCAGACCCCCCCCCAATTCCAGCACCCCCTCCCCAATTCCTGGGATCCCCCCCAGATCTCAGGGACCCCTCCCCAATTTCTGACCCCCCTCCCCCGTTCCAGCCCCGCCATTTTGGGGCCCAGCCGCCCTTTGGGGCCGGGGGGGATCCTGGAGCCTTCGGGGGGGCCCAGGGGGGCCCTGGCCCCGCCCCCTTCGGGGTGGGGCAGAGCCCGGCCCCGCCCCCGCCCTTTCCCCCCGCCCAACCCCCCCCGGCCTACGGAGGAGCCCAGCAGCTGCGGCGTGAGTGAGACTGGGGAGACTGGGATGGACTGGGAGGGACTGGGAGGGACTGGGATGGGACTGGGATGGACTGGAAATGGACTGGGATGGGACTGGGATGGACTGGAAATGGACTGGGGGGGACTGGGATGGACTGGGAGGGACTGGGATGGACTGGGAGGGACTGGGAGGGGAACTGGGAGGGACTGGGATGGGACTGGGGGGGACTGGGGGGGACTGGGAGGGACTGGGAGGGACTGGGAAGGGATTGGGAGGGACTGGGAGGGACTGGGAGGGACTGGGGGGGAACTGGGATGGGACTGGGAGGGGAAGGGAGATGCTGGGAGCACTGGGAGTTACTGGTTTATACTGGTCCATACCAGTCCATACTGGTCCATATTGGTCCGTACTGGTCTGTACTGGTCCGCACTGGTCCATAATGGTCTGTACTGGTCTGTACTGGTTTATTCTGGTCCATACTGGTCCATACTGGTCCATACTGGTCTGTACTGGTCCATACTGGTCCATACTGGTCCGTACTGGTCCATACTGATCCATACCGGTACGTACTGGTCCATACTGGTCTGTACTGGTCTGTACTGGTCCATACTGGTTCATACTGGTCCATACTGGTCTGTACTGGTCTGTACTGGTTTATTCTGGTCCATACTGGTCCATACTGGTCCCTACTGGTCCGTACTGGTCCGTACTGGTCCGTACCGGTCCGTACTGGTCTGTACTGGTTTATTCTGGTCCATACTGGTCCGTACCGGTCCGTACTGGTCCATACTGGTCCCTACTGGTCCGTACTGGTCCGTACTGGTCCGTACCGGTCCATACTGGTCCGTACTGGTCCATACCGGTCCATACTGGTCCATACTGGTCCATACTGGTCCGTACTGGTCCATACTGGTCCGTACTGGTCCATACTGGTCCATACTGGTCCGTACTGGTCTGTACTGGTCCATACTGGTCCATACTGGTCCGCACTGGTCCGCACTGGTCCATACTGGTCCGTACTGGTCCATACTGGTCCGTACTGATCCATACTGGTCCGTACTGGTCTGTACTGGTCCATACTGGTCCGTACCAGTCTGTACTGGTCCATACTGGTCTGTACCGGTCCGTACTGGTCCATACTGGTCCGTACTGGTCTCTCCCAGCCCCCGCCGCGTTCCCGGCGCTGCCGTTCCTGCCCCAGCAGCCGCCAGGGGGCGCCTTCGGCCTGCACGGGCACTTCCCCCCCGCACAGCCAGGTGAGAACACCTGGGCACACCCACCTGGCACACCTGGGGACACCTGGGGGCACCTGGGCACACCTGGGAGCACCTGGGCATGGCTGGGACCCACCTGGGCACACCTGGGCATGGCTGGGGGCACCTGGGGGCACATGGGGGCACAGTTGGGCACACCTGGCACACCTGGGTACAGCTGGGCACACCTGGGCACACCTGGGGGCACCTGGGGGACAATTGGAATAGACCTGGGCACACCTGGGCACATCTGGGACAAATCAGGGGACACCTGAGGGCACCTGGGGGCACCTGGGCACACCTGGGGGTACCTGGGCACACCTGGGCACACCTGGGGTACACCTGGGACACACCTGGGGCACACCTGGGCACACCTGGGGCGACAACTTGGCACACCTGGGCATGGCTGGGAGCATCTGGGGACACCTGGGGGCACAGTTGGGCACACCTGGGACACACCTGGGCACACCTGGGCACACCTGGGGACACCTGGGCACACCTGGGCACACCTGGGGCACACCTGGAGCACACCTGGGGGCACACCTGGGCACACCTGGCACACCTGGGGGCACCTCTCAGCTGTGCCCTCCCCTCCCCCCAGGGTTCCTCCCCCCCAGTTCGTCGCTGCCCCTGCAGAAGCAGCTGGAGCACGCCAACAGCCAATCAGGCTTCAGCGAGCCCGTGAGTGGGCGGGGCCTCTGTAAAAGGGGCGGGGTATCGGGAAAGGGGCCAATCAGGGATTAGTGAGCTTGTGAGTGGGGTGGGGCTTCTGTAAAAGGGGCGGAGCGTCCAGGAAAAAGGCCAATCAGGGTTTAGCGTGTCTGTGAGAGGGGTGGGGCCTCTGTAAAGGGGGCGGGGCATCTGGAAAGGGACCAATCAGGGTTCAGCAAGCCCGTGAGTGGGGCGGGGCCTCTGTAAAAGGGGCGGGGCACTGGGAGGGACAGGTCAACAGCCAATCCGGGTTCAGCAAGTTCATAAGAGGGGTGGAGCCACAGGTAAAGGGGAGGAGCCATAGAAAGGGGGTGTGGCCATAAAAGGGAGGAGGAACCAACAGCCAATCAGGGCTCAGCGAGGTGGGGGCGGGGCAGAAAAGGAGGTGGGGGAGGGGCAATGAGGTGGGGGAGGGGAAAAGGTTTGGCGGGGGGGAGGGGCAGCAAAGCCGGAATTGGGGGTGGGGGGAGGGGAAAAGGGGGTGGGGTTGGAGGGTGGGGGAGGGGCGGGGGGTGGTCCAGGTGGGGGTGTCCCCTCCCCCTCACCCCTCCCCCACCCCCTGCAGGCGCTGCACCCCGGCCCCGCCCTCCTGCCCAGCCCCCAACTGCCCGTGGCCATCCAGGGCAACGCCAAGGTGGGGGAGGGGCGGGGCCAAGGGGGGGAGGGGCACGGAGGGGTGGGGGAGGGGAAATGGCGGAACACGGAGGGGGGAGGGGCAGAAAGTTCAGGTGGGGGGAGGGGCAGGGAAGGATTTGAAGGGGGAGGGGCGGTGGGGGAGGGGCAGATTTTTCTGCGGGTTTGGGTGGGGGGTGAGTGTGGGGGAGGGGCAGGCACTCCACGTGCCCCTCCCCCACCCCTCCCCTCCCCCCCCAGCCGGCGCTGCCCTTCCCCGCCCCCCCCCCGCGCCGCGTCCCCCGGAAGTTTCCCCGCCCACGGCTCCGCCCCGCAGGCCCCGCCCCCACACGTGAGTGCTCCGCCCCTCCCCCACTCACCTTCCTCAGGCCCCTCCCCCACCAGCGATGGGAGGGGGAGGGGCAGCGCCGCCCCTCCCCCACCCCCCTCACGGCCCCTCCCCCACCCCAGGCCCGGCACGGCCCCTTCCTCCCCCACGGGCAGGGCCAGCGCTTCTACCACAAGTGATGACGTCACCGAGGCCACGCCCCCGCCCGCATGACGTCGTGGCAGGACACACCCCCTCCCACCCCACCCTGCCTGCCTGGGTGACGTCATGGATGGGGGAGGGGATTTTAAACAAAACTGGGGGGGGAGGGGAGGGCGGTGACCCCTCCCCCACCCCCGGGTGAGTAATTAGAGCTGTAATTAATGAATTAATGAATGGAGTCGTTAATGAATGGAGTCATTAACGAATGGAGTCATTAATGAAGTGATGGAATTGGAGCAATGAAATAAAAATCTTTTAAAAATAAAAAAATAAAATTTTTTTCATTTTGGGCGTGGTCTCTGCCTCGCCCCTCCCCCCCTCCCCCTCCCCCCCCACCCCCAATTAACGCCGTTAATTAACGAAGCGATGGCTTTAATTATTTATTTATTTATTTATTTATTTCCCATCCGGCGAGGCCCCAACGAAGGGGGGGGGGAGGGGCAGGGGGGGAGTGGCGAAAGGGGAGGAGCCAAGAGGGGGGGAGGGGCCTGGGGCCACCCCTCCCCCCCTTTTCGAGGGGCGCCCCTCCCCCACCGCGGGGCTGGGAGGGGGCGGGGTTAAAGAAGGGGGAGGGGTTTGGGGGGGAGGGGCGGGGGGGACCCCTCCAGCCCCCCCCAGAGTTTGAGCCCCTCCCCCCTCCGGGTCGCCCCTCCCCCCTCGCGCCCCTCCCCCAGCTCCCCCCTCCCCCCCCCGCGGCTGCAGTTGGGGGAGGGGCCCGGCCCGACCCCGGCGGCGCCGGCCTGGGGAGAGAGAGAGGGGGAGGGGCTGGGACCAGAGCGGGACCCCAGACCCAAAACGGGGACCCCAAATCCCGGAGGGACCCCAGACCCAAAATGGGGACCCCAGACCCAAAACGGGGACCCCAGACCCAAAATGGGGACCCCAAATCCCAGAGGGACCCCAGACCCAAAATGGGGACCCCAAATCCCAGAGGGACCCCAGACCCAAAATGGGGACCCCAAACCCCAGAGGGACCCCAGACCCAAATGGGGACTCCCCACCAATGACCCCCCCAGACCCAAAATGGGGACCCCAAATCCCAGAGGGACCCCAGACCCAAAATGGGGACCCCAGACCCAAAATGGGGACCCCAAATCCCAGAGGGACCCCAGACCCAAAATGGGGACCCCAAATCCCAGAGGGACCCCAGACCCAAATGGGGACCCCAGACCCACATGGGGACCCCCACCAATGACCCCCATGTGACCCAAAATGGGGACCCCAGACCCAAAATGGGGACCCCAAATCCCAGAGACCCCAGACCCAAAATGGGTACCCCAAATCCCAGAGACCCCAGACCCTAATGGGGACCCCAAGTGGGACCCCAGACCCAAAACGGGGACCCCAAATCCGAGACCCCAGACCCAAAAGGGAACCCCCCCAATGACCCCCAACTGACCCAAAATGGGGACCCCAGACCCAAAATGGGGACCCAGACCCAAAATGGGGACCCCAAATCCCAGAGGGACCCCAGACCCAAATGGGGAGCCCAGACCCAAAAGGGGTTCAGTCCCCCAATGACCCCCCCAGACCCAAATGGGGACCCCAGACCCAAAACGAGGACCCCAAATCCCACAGAGACCCCAGACCCAAAATGGGGACCCCAAGGCCCCGCCCCCACCTGCTTTACATGCCAATCCTCACCCTTTTGTCCTTATCTGGCCATAACCCCACCCCCTTTTGCCTTATTTGGCATGGCCCCACCCCCTTTATGCCTTATTTGGTGCAGCTCCGCCCCCTTTTCCTATCTAAGCCCCACCCCTTTTACCATATTTGGCCTGAGCCCCGCCTCTTTAGCCATATTTTGCCTTTAGCCCCGCCCCCTTTCCCATATTTGGCCCCGGCCCCGCCCCCTTTTGCCATATTTGGCGTGGCCCCGCCCACCTGCCCTATTTGGCCATGGCTTTGATCGCGACAGCGGCTTCCTCGGTCATCGCCGACAGCACCGTGATCTGCAGGAGGGACACCAGTAAGGACCAGTATAAACCAGTAAGGACCATTATGGATCAGTACAGACCGGTATGGACCAGTACGGACCAGTATGGACCGGTATAAACCAGTATGGACTGGTATAAACCAGTATGGACCAGTACGGACCGGTATGGACTAGTGTGGACTAATATAAACCAGTATGGACCAGTATGGACCGGTATGGACCAGTATAAACCAGTATGGACCAGTACGGACCAGTATGGACCGGTATGGACCAGTACGGACCAGTATGGACCAGTATGGACTGGTATGGACCGGCACCGACCGGTATAAACTGGTATGGACCAGTATGGAACAATATGGACTCGTATGGACCAGTATGGACCGGTACAGACCAGCATGGACCAGTATGGACCAGTACAGACCAGTATGGACCGGTATGGACCGGTATGGACCAGTATGGACCAGTACAGACCAGTATGGACCAGTATGGACCAGTAAAGACCAGTACGGATCGGTATGGACCAGTACAAACCGGTATGGACCAGTACGGACCACTGTGGACCAGTATGGAGCAGTACAAACCAGTGTGGACCAGTGCAGACCAGTATAAACTGGTACAGACTGGTACACAGACCAGTATAAACGAATAATTCAGTATAACCCAGTACAGACCACTATAACCTAGTATAACCCAGTATAACCAGTATAACCCAGTCCCTGCAGTCCCCCCAGTCCCTCCCAGTATAAACCAGTATAACCAGTACCAGGATCTCCTCGCCGCAGTCGTATTTCTGCTCGATCTCCCGGCCCAGCTCCCCCGGTATAACCAGTACAGACCAGTATAACCCAGTATAACCCAGTATAACCCAGTATAACCCAGCTCCCCCAGTCCCTCCCAGTATAACCCAGTGCTCCCAGTACCAGGATCTCCTCGCCGCAGTCGTATTTCTGCTCGATCTCCCGGCCCAGCTCCCCCTCCGGCAGCCGCAGATCCTCCCGCACCTCGCCGCTGTCCTGGAGCAGCGACAGGTACCCGTCCTGGATGCCGATGAGCTGTGGGACAGGTGAGACAGGTGAGACAGGTGAGACAGGTGAGACAGGTGAGACAGGTAACCCTACAGACAGAGAGGTACCCGTCCTGGATGCCGATGAGCTGCAGGTGAGATAGACAGGTGAGAGACAGGTGAGACAGGTGAGACAGGTAACCCTACAGACATACAGGTACCCGTCCTGGATGCCGATGAGCTACAGGTGAGATAGACAGGTGAGACAGGTAAGATAGACAGGTATGGACAGGTAACACGCACAGGTACCCGTCCTGGATGCCGATGAGCTGCAGGTGAGACAGGTGAGACAGACAGGTAACACACACAGATAACCCATCATCACTGACAGGTACCCGTCCTGGATGCCGATGAGCTGCAGGTGAGAGACAGGTGAGACAGGTGAGACAGACAGGTGAGAGAGGTAACACACACAGGTAACCCATCAGCACTGACAGGTACCTGTCCTGGACGCCGATGAGCTGCAGGTGAGACAGGGGAGATACACAGGTGAGACAGGTGAGACAGACAGGTGAGACAGGTACACACAGGTAACCCGTCACCACTGACAGGTACCCGTCCTGGATGCCGATGAGCTGCACAGGTGAGATACACAGGTGAGACAGACAGGTAACCCTACAGACAGACAGGTACCCGTCCTGGATGCCGATGAACTGTGAGACAGGTGAGACAGGTGAGACAGGTACAGACAGGTAATACACACAGGTACCCGTCCTGGATGCTGATGAGCTGCAGGTGAGACAGGTGAGACAGGTGAGACAGGTAACACACACAGGTACCCGTCCTGGATGCCGATGAGCTGCACAGGTGAGACAGGTGAGATACAGGTGAGACAGGTACAGACAGGTAACACACACGGGTACCCGTCCTGGATGCCAATGAGCTACAAGTGAGATAGAGGTGAGACAGCTGAGATACAGGTGAGACAGGTAACACACACAGGTACCCGTCCTGGATGCCGATGAGCTGCAGGTGAGATAGGTATGGACAGGTGAGACAGGTATGGACAGGTGAGACACAGGTACAGACAGGTGACACACACAGGTACCCGTCCTGGATGCCGATGAGCTGCAGGTGAGATAGACAGGTGAGACAGGTGAGACAGGTAACACAGGTAACCCATCATCACTGACAGGTACCCGTCCTGGATGCCGATGAGCTACAGGTGAGACAGATGAGAGACAGGTGAGATACAGGTGAGAGACAGGTATGGACAGGTGAGATACAGGTGAGACAGGTAACCCATCAGCACTGACAGGTACCCGTCCTGGATGCCGATGAGCTGTGAGACAGGTGAGATACAGGTATGGACAGGTGAGACAGGTATGGACAGGTGAGAGACAGGTGAGACAGGTATGGACAGGTACACACAGGTAACACACTCAGGTATCTGTCCTGGATCCCGATGAGCTACAGGTGAGACAGGTGAGACAGGTGACATACAGGTGAGACAGGTATGGACAGGTACACACAGAGGTATCTGTCCTGAATCCTGATGAGCTACAGGTGAGACAGGTACAGACAGGTAAGACACATATGGACAGGTGAGACAGGTACAGACAAGTGAGACACACAGGTACCCGTCCTGCAATCAGCTGCACAGGTGAGACAGGTACAGACAGGTAAGACACATATGGACAGGTGAGACAAGCAGAGACAGGTAGGGACACAGGTGACACACACAGGTGTGGACAGGTGACACACACAGGTACCCGTCCTGGATCCCATTCAGCTGCACAGGTGAGGCAGGTGTGTCCCTGTGCATAGCTGTGTTACCCCTACAGGTGTGCACAGGTGTGTTACCTGTACAGGTGTGTTACCTCAGGTGTATCCCAGGTATATTACCTGTACAGGTGTGTTACCTGTACAGGTGTGTTACAGGTGTGTTACCTGTACAGGTGTGTACAGCTGTGTCTCAGGTGTGTTACCCCAGGTGTATCTCAGGTGTGTTACCTGTACAGGTGTGTTACAGGTGTGTTACCTGTACAGGTGTGTTACCTCAGGTGTGTACAGGTGTGTCACCTGTACAGGTATGTATAGGTGTGTACAGGTGTGTACAGGTGTGTCGCCTGTACAGGTGTGTTACCTCAGGTGTGTTACAGGTGTGTTACCTGTACAGGTGTGTTACCTCAGGTGTGTACAGGTGTATCCCAGGTGTATGACAGGTGTGTTACCTGTACAGGTGGATGGACAGATGTGCACAGGTGTGATACAGGTGTGTCACCTGTCCCAGGTCTGTCCCAGCTGTGTATCCCAGGTGTGTCCCAGGTGTGTCCCCTGTCCCAGGTGTGCCCCAGGTGTGTCTTGGGTGTATCCCAGGTGTGCCCAGGCCTGTCCCAGGTGTGCCCAGGTGTGTCACCTCCCCCAGCTGTGTCCCAGGTGCACCGAGATGTGCCCCAAGTCTGTCCCAGGTGTGCCCAGGTGTGTCTCAGGAGTGTGTCCTGTCCCAGGTGTGTCCCAGGTGTGCCCAGCTGTGCCCAGGTGTGTCCCCTATCCCAGGTGTGCCCAGGCCTGTCCCAGCTGTGCCCAGGTGTGCCCAGCTGTGTCCCAGGTGTGCCCAGGCCTGTCCCAGCTGTGTCCCAGGTGTGCCCAGGTGTGTCACCTGTCCCAGGTGTGCCCAGGTGTGTCCCAGGTGCCCCCAGGTGTGCCCTCACCTGGAAGTCGTTCCGTTTGATGTTGGGCACGTCCATGTTGTGGGTGGACGGACAGATGTCCTCGTACTTCTTGCCCGTGAAGATGTCGATGCCCACCAGGTGCACCTGGGGGAACTGGGGTTACTGGGAGGGACTGGGAGGGACTGGGAGGGGAATGGGATGGACTGGGAGGGACTGGGAGGGACTGGGAGAGACTGGGAGGGACTGGGAGGGAACTGGGAGGGACTGGGAGGGACTGGGAGGGACTGGGAGGGAACTGGGAGGGACTGGGAAGGACTGGGAGGGAACTGGGAGGGACTGGGGGGGACTGGGAGGGAACTGGGAGGGACTGAGAGGGACTGGGAGGGAACTGGGAGGGACTGGGAGGGACTGGGAGGGAACTGGGAGGGGACTGGGATGGACTGGGATGGACTGGGATGGACTGGGGGGGACTGGGAGGGAACTGGGAGGGACTGGGAGAGAACTGGGAGGGAGTGGGTTATACTGGGAGGGACTGGGAGGGCATTGGGATGGACTGGGATGGAACTGGGGGGGACTGGGAGGGACTGGGAGGAACTGGGACAAACTGGGAGAGCAATACTGGGGTTACTGGGATGGACTGGGGGGAACTGGGAGGGGATTGGGATGGGAACTGGGAGGGACTGGGATGGGAACTGGGGGGGGATGGGGTTACTGGGAGGACTGGAACAAACTGGGAGAGCAATACTGGGGTTACTGGGAGCACTGGGAAGGGACTGGGATGGACTGGGAGGGACTGGGAGAGCGATACTGGGGTTACTGGGAGCACTGGGAAGGGACTGGGATGGACTGGGAGGGACTGGGAGAGCGATACTGGGGTTACTGGGAGCACTGGGAGGGGACTGCGAGGGAACTGGGATGGACTGGGAGGAACTGGGGGTTACTGGGAGCACTGGGACAAACTGGGAGACCTATACTGGGATTACTGGGAGGGGAACTGGGGTTACTGGGATGGACTGGGAGGAGCGGAGAGGGAGTTGGGAGGCAACTGGGATAAACTGGGAGGGACTGGGAGGAACTGGGAGGGGAAGTGGAGGAAACTGGGGTTACTGGGATGGACTGGGATGGACTGGGAGCACTGGGAGAGCAATACTGGGAGCACTGGGAGGGGAACTGGGGTTACTGGGAGGAACTGGGATGAACTGGGAGGAACTGGGGGTTACTGGGAGCACTGGGACAAACTGGGAGACCTATACTGGGATTACTGGGAAGGGAACTGGGGTTACTGGGATGGACTGGGAGGGGACTGGGAGCACTGGGAGCGACTGGGAGAGCAAAACTGGGAGCACTGGGAGGGGAACTGGGGTTACTGGGAGGAACTGGGATGAACTGGGTAAGGGATTTGGGTTACTGGGAGTACTGGGACAAACTGGGAGAGCCATACTGGGGTTACTGGGAGCACTGGGGGGGGTGGAAACAATTTTGGGGAATTTTTGGGGCATTTTTGGACCAATCAGAGCCCAGGGCGGGGGCCGCGGCCACTCGGGGCTGACTCAGCTCAGGAATTTGGGAATTTCCCGGGAATTTTGGGATTTTCCTGGCAATTCCAGAATTTTCCTCCCATTCTGGCTACCTTGGCAATCCCAAATTCTCAATTTTGGGCTTTTTGAGTCCTTTTTGGGACATTTTTGGGTGTTTTTGGGGTGATCAGAACCCAAAAAAGTCTCCGTAAGAGACCTCAACCCCTTTGCGCTAACTCGGCTCAGGAATTTGGGAATTTCTCCGGAATTTTCGGATTTTCCTGGCAATTCCAGAATTTTCCTGCCATTTTCGCTACCTCATCATTCCCAAAAGTCCCAATTTTGGGTTTTTTGGGTCCTTTTGGGGGGGATCAGAGCCCCTAAAAAGCACCAACACCCTCTCCATGCCCCGGGATCACTCTGCGCTAACTCGGCTCAGGAATTTGGGATTTTCCCGGGGATTTCTCCCTTCCCACCAGGAATTTCGGGACCTTTCCAGGATTTTGGCTACCTTGGCAATCCCAAATTCTCAATTTTGGGGTTTTTGAGTCCTTTTTGGGGGGAATCAGAGCCCCTAAGATGCTCCAACACCCTCTCCATGCCCCGGGATCCCTCTGCGCTACCTCGGCTCAGGAATTTGGGATTTTCCCGGGGATTTCTCCCTTCCCACCAGGAATTTCAGGACTTTCCCAGGAATTTCAGGATTTTCCTGGGATTTTGGCTACCTCAGCACTCCCAAATCTCCAATTTTTGGGGTTTTTTGGGGGGAATGAGAACCCAAAAAAACCTCTCAGAGCCTCCTTTTGGGACACGGTCACTCGGGGCTAACTCAGCTCAGGAATTTGGGATTTTCCCGGGGATTTTTCCCTCCCCACCAGGAATTTCGGGACCTTGCCAGGATTTTGGCTACCTTGGCAATCCCAAACTCCCAAATTCTGGGATTTTTGGCAGCTTTTTGGGACATTTTTGGGGTGATCAGAACCCAAAAAAGGCTCCGTGAGAGATCTCAATCCCTCTGCGCTAACTCGGCTCAGGAATTTGGGATTTTCCCGGGGATTTCTCCCTTCCCACCAGGAATTTTTGAATTTTACCAGGAATTTCAGGATTTTGGCTACCCTGGCATTCCCAAATTCCCAATTTATATGGGTTTTGGGATATTTTTTGGGACATTTTTGGGTGATCAGAACCCATAAAAGGCTCCGTGAGAGACCTCAACCCCTCTGCGCTAACTCGGCTCAGGAATTTGGGATTTTCCTGGGGATTTTTCCCTTCCCACCAGGAATTTCAGGACTTTCCCAGGAATTTCAGGATTTTCCTGGGATTTTGGCTACCTCAGCACTCCCAAATCTCCAATTTTTGGGGTTTTTTGGGGGGAATGAGAACCCAAAAAAAGCTCTCAGAGCCTCCTTTTGGGACACGGTCACTCGGGGCTGACTCGGCTCAGGAATTTGGGATTTTCCCGGGGATTTCTCCCTTCCCACCAGGAATTTCGGGACCTTTCCAGGATTTTGGCTACCTTGGCAATCCCAAATTCTCAATTTTGGGCTTTTTGAGTCCTTTTGGGGGGAATCAGAGCCCCTAAAATGCTCCAATCCCCTCTCCATGCACCGGAATCCCTCTGCGCTAACTCGGCTCAGGAATTTGGGATTTTCCCGGGGATTTCTCCTTTCCCACCAGGAATTTCAGGACTTTCCCAGGAATTTCAGGATTTTCCTGGGATTCTGGCTACCTCATCACTCCCAAATCTCCAATTTTTGGGGTTTTTTTGGGGGGAATGAGAACCCAAAAAAAGCTCTCAGAGCCTCCTTTTGGGACACGGTCACTCGGGGCTGACTCGGCTCAGGAATTTGGGATTTTCCCGGGGATTTTTCCCTCCCCCCCAGGAATTTCGGGACCTTCCCAGGATTTTGGCTACCTTGGCATTCCCAAATCCCCAATTTTTGGCTTTTTAGGGCATTTTTTGGGGGGAATCAGAGCCTCTAAGATGCTCCAACACCCTCTCCATGCCCCGGGATCCCTCTGCGCTAACTCGGCTCAGGAATTTGGGATTTTCCCGGGGATTTTTCCCTCCCCACCAGGAATTTCGGGACCTTCTCAGGATTTTGGCTACCTTGGCGTGGCCGTGCTTGCCCGTTTTGGAGGTGCTCATCTCCACGATCTTGCAGGGGCGGCCCTTGAGCACCACGAAGCCGTTCTTGCGCAGCGCCGAGCACTGCATGGGGAACGTGGCCGACGCCCCCGCGTCGCCCGTCTCGAAGTCCAGGTCGTCGGCCATCGCCTCTCTGGGGGGGAAATTCCCAAAATTTGGGGGGTCAGGGGGTGGGGAAAGTGAAATTTGGGGGGGCAGGGAGAAGCAGGAAAAATTTGGGGGGCGGGGAAGGTCAGATGACCCCAAAAATTGGGGGGAAAATGGGAAGCGGAACTGAAAAATGCAGTGGAGACCCCCAAAAAAGGGGTTAGAGGGGTGGGGAACCCCAAAATTTGGAGGGTCAGGGGGTGGGGAACCCCAAAATTTGGGGGGTCAGGGGGTGGGGAACCCCAAAATTTGGGGGGTCAGGGGGTGGGGAAAGTGAAATTTGGGGGGTCAAGGAGAAGCAGGAAAAATTTGGGGGTCGGGGAAGGTCGGGGGAGACAAAAATTGGGTATAAAGTGGGAAAGGGAAGATGAAAAAAGACGGTTAAGACCCCAAAAAGGAGATGGAAACCCCAAAAATGGGGTTAAAGGGGTGGGGAACCCCAAAATTTGGGGGGTCAGGGGGTGGGGAAAGTGAAATTTGGGGGGTCAGGAGGAAGCCTGAAAAATTTGGGGGTCGGGGAAGGACGGGGAGGTCAAAATTTGGGGGGAAAGTGGGAAAAAGAAGCTCAAAAAGGAGGCGGAGGGCACGAAAATGGGGTTAAAGGGATGGGGAACCCCAAAATTTGGGGGGTCAGGGGGTGAGGAAACTGAAATTTGGGGGGTCAGGGAGAAGCAGGAAAACTTTGGGGGGCGGGGAAGGTCGGGGGAGCCCAAAACTGGGGGGAAAAGGAGGTGAAAAAGGGGCCGGAAACCTCAAAAAAAGGGAGGTCAGGATGTGGAAACCCGAAAAATTTGGGGGTTCAGAGGGTGAGGAACCCAAAATTTGGGGGGTCAGGGGGTGGGGAAAAGGAAATTTGGGGGGTCAAGGGGTGGGGAAAGTGAAATTTGGGGGTTCAGGGTGGAGCAGGAAAAATTTGGGGGTCGGGGAAGGTCGGGGGAGCCGAAAAATTGGGGGGAAAGTGGGAAAGGGAAGCTGGAAAAGGAGGTGGAGGGCACAAAAATGGGGTTAGGGAGGTGAGGAACCCCAAAATTTGGAGGGTCAGGAGGTGGGGAAAGTGAAATTTGGGGGGTCAGGGAGAAGCTCAAAAAATTTGGGGGTCAGGGAGGGTCGGATGACCCCAAAATTTGGGGGTAAATGAGGTGAAAAAGGGGCCGGAAACCTCAAAAAAAGGGAGGTCAGGAGGTGGAAACCCCAAAATTTGGGGGTTCAGAGAGTGAGGAACCCCAAAATTTGGGGGGTGAGGATGTGGGGAAAATGAAATTTGGGGGGTCAGGGTGGAGCAGGAAAAATTTGGGGGTCGGGGAAGGTCGGGGGAGCCCAAAAATTGGGGGGTAAATGGGAAAAGGAAGATGAAAAATGCAGTGGAGACCCCAAAAAAATGGGGTTAGAGGGGTGGGGAACCCCAAAATTTGGAGGGTCAGGGGGTAGGGAACCCCAAAATTTCGAGGGTCAGAGGGTGGGGAAAGTGAAATTTGGGGGGTCAGGGAGAAGCAGGAAAAATTTGGGGGTCAGGGACCCCAAAAATTGGGAGGAAAGTGGGAAAAGGGGGTGAAAAAGAGGGTGAAGACCCCAAAAAAGAGGTTAAAGGGGTGGGGAACCCCAAAATTTGGGGGTTCAGAGAGTGGGAAAGTCAAAATTTGGGGGGTCAGAGGGTGGGGAAAGTGAAATTTGGGGGGGTCAGGGGAAATCCCAAAAAATTTGGGGGTTGGGGAGAGTCGGGGAACCCCAAAAATTGTGAGGAAAGTGGGAAAAGGGAGATGAAAAATGAGGGTGGAGATCCCAAAAATGGGAAAAGTGAACCCCAAAAATGGGGAACCCCAAAAAAAGGAGAATCAGGAGCCAAAATTGGGGGTGGGGACCCCCAAAAAAGGGGGTGGGGACCCCAAAAATCCCTGTGGGGGGAGGGGAGGTGTCACCTGGGGGGGGTGACACACGTGGGGATCCAGCCTGACCCCTCCCCCCAAAATTTTGGGGGTTCCCCACCCCCAGGACAGGGGGGTTCCCCCAAAAATTCCCCCCTGGGGGGTCGAGGAGGGGGAATTTTGGGGGGTCCAGGGGGGTTTTGGGGGGAATTTTGGGGTTTTTTTTGGGGGGATCCCCTCCTCACAGGAGCCCCCCCCAATTCCTTATGAGGAGTTGGGGACCCCCCAAATTCCTTTTATGGACTTGGGGACCCCCCAAATTCCTTACGAGGAGTTTTGAGGGTCCCCCCATTTCCTTAAAGGGAATTTTGAGGGTCCCCCAAATTCCTTATAAGGAGTTGGGGATCCCCCAAATTCCTTATATGGAGTTGGGGACCCCCAAAATTCCTTATAAGGAGTTTTGAGGGTCCCCCAAATTCCTTATGAGGATTTGGGGACCCCCAAATTCCTTATATGGACTTGGGGACCCCCCAAATTGCTTATGAGGAGTTCTGAGGGTCCCCCAAATTCCTTATAAGGAGTTGGGGACCCCCCAAATTCCTTATATGGAAACTTGCGGGTTCCCCCCCCCCAAGTCCTTATATGGAATTGAGGGCGGTCCCCAATTTCCTTATATGGAAACCTGGGGGTCCCCAATTTCCTTATATGGAAACCCGGGGGTCCCCAATTTCCCCATATGGAAACCCGGGGGTCCCCTATTTCCTTATATGGAATTGAGGGGGTCCCCACTTCCTTATATGGAATCGGGGGGGGGGTCCCCAATTTCCCCACATGGAAACCCGGGGGTCCCCAATTTCCTTATATGCAATCGGGGGGGATCCCCAATTTCCTTATATGGAATTGAGTGGGTCCCCACTTCCTTATGTGGAATCGGGGGGGTCCCCAATTTCCTTATATGGAATTGTGGGGGGTCCTCAATTTCTTCATATGGAAACCCGGGGGTCCCCAATTTCCTCATATGGAATTGAGGGGGGGTCCCCAATTTCTTTAAATGGAATTGGGGGGGGGGTCCCCGATTTTCTCATATGGAAATCCGGTGGTCCCCAATTTCCGCATATGAAGACCCGGGGGTCCCCTATTTCCTTATATGGAATTGAGGGGATCCCCAATTTCCTTATATGGAATTGGGGGGGTCCCCACTTCCTTATATGGAATTGAGGGGGTCCCCAAATTCCTTATATGGAATTGGGGGGGTCCCCAATTTTCTCATATGGAAACCCGAGGGTCCCCAACTTCCTTATATGGAATTGGGGGGGGTCCCTACTTCCTTATGTGGAATTGAGGGGGGGTCCCCACTTCCTCACATGGAAACCCGGGGGTCCCCAATTTCCTTATATGGAATTGGGGGGGTCCCCGATTTCCTTATACGGAATTGGGGGGGTCCCCGAATTCCTTATATGGAAACCCGGGGGTCCCCGAATTCCTTTATGGAATTGGGGGGGTCCCCGATTAAATTATATGGAATAGGGGGGGGGGTCCCGATTTTCTCATATGGAAACCCGAGGGTCCCCAATTTCCTTATACGGAAACTCGGGGGTTCCCCCACTTCCTTATATGGAATCGGAGGGGGGTCCCCAATTTCCCTAAATGGAAACCCGGGGGTCCCCAATTTCCTTATATGGAAACCCGGGGGTCCCCAATTTCCCCACATGGAAACCCGGTGGTCCCCAGTTTCCCTATAAGAAGTTTCGGGGCTCCCATTAATTCCTTATAAGGGTTCTGGGGGGGGGGGGATCCCCAAATTTTTCCTGTGTGGGGGAGGGGGGGGGGGGGTCGCGCGCTCGCCGCCGCCGCCACGCGGCCCCCTGGCGGGCGGGCGCGGCCTAGGCCGGGCCTGAGGGGAAAACCGCACCGGGAAGGGATCGGGAGGCATCACGGAGCTTCTCCCCCCCTTCCCCGAAGGCGCTGCCGCCCCCCGGAACCCCCCGGGGCCGGGCCCGGACTCACCCCCGCGCCCGCGAGCCCCGAAGCCCGAACCGCCGCCGCGCTGGAGCTGCTGCAACCCCCGGGCCCCACCGCGCATGCGCGCCCGCCCCGGGGCGGGGGGAGGAGCGGCACCGAGCATGCGCGGAGAGGGTGGGGCCGCGCCGCGGAGGGAGCCGCGCATGCGCATAAGAGGGAGGGGCGGTGCGGTGGGAAAGCGCGCATGCGCGAAGAAGGGGAGGGTGGGGTTAAGGCTTGGCGGCGCCACCCCGCCGGCGGGTTCTCGCGATATTTGCCGCCCTCAGCAGTTGGCGTGGCCTCGCGAGATTAGCGTGGCGCAGCGCGGGGATGTCGCGATATTTCGCTGAGGCGACGCGGGTCCGCCGGCGAGTTCTCGCGAGATTTGGAGCACGCGGCGGGCGAGGCCCGGCCTCACCTCAGGCGCCTTTGGGGGGGGGGGGGGTGGTGAGGGGGGGGGGGAGTCGTTGCCATGGTAACGCCGCCGGCAGCGCTCGTTATGCAAATGAGCTTAATGACGCTGATCGCCTCACGGCCATCGGCCTGGGTTTATGTCGATTTACGTAGATTTATGCAGATTTATGTAGATTTCCGCGAGCGCACCGCGCTGGGGGTGGTGGTGGGGGTTGATCACTGCGCATGCGCAGCCCGCCGGCCCTCACGTGGCGCCCCCTCTCGGCGCGCGTGCGCGCCACGAGGTTTTCGACCAATCAGAGGCGGCGCTGCCGCGGATCCGCCAATGGGACGCGATGGGGGCGTGGCCTCTGAAGGGGCGGGGCCTGCCCTTAAAGGAGCCGAAATTTGGGAGCCCCTCCCCCCCCAAATCCCCTCCCCCACCCCAAAATCTCCCCCTCCCCTTAAGTTTGGGGTCGAAGTCCCCGAATTTCATTCTTGGCCACGCCCCTCATTTAAATATTGTGCGCTCCGCCTCCTTTCCCCTCCCCCACCCCTGAAATTCCCCAAAAATTCCCAAAATTTCCCCAAATTTCCCCAAAATTCCCCAAATTTTCCCCAAAATTCCCCAAATTTCGGGGTCGCCGCTGTTTCCTTCTCACCTTTATTTACAACCGGGGGGGGGAGAGACCCCAAAAACCCCAAAATTCCCCCCAAAATCCTCCCCAAATCCTTCCTGAAATCGTTGGAGGGGGAAAAAAAAAAACCCAAAAATTTGGGGGGGAGCCCCAAAAACCCCAAAATTTTGGGGGAGGATCCTCAAAATCAACCTGAAAGGACCCAAAAAACCCAAAAATCGCCCCCAAATTGCCTTAAAAAACCCAAATTTTGGTGAATTCCCCCAAAAAGCCCCAAATTTTGAGGGATTCACCCCAAAACGCCCCAAATTTTAGGGGGGGACCCTAAAAATCAACCTCAAAGTGCCAAAAAATTGCTGAAAATTTTGGGGGAGACACCCAAAAAATCGACCCCAAAAATGCGAAAATTGGCCCAAAATCGGCTTCAAAAAACCCAAATTTTCGGGGTTTTGCACCAAAATCGACCCAAAAGGTCCCAAATTTTTGGGGTCCACCTCAAATCAACCTCAAAGTGCCAAAAAACCCCCAAAATTTTGGGAGATTTGCTCTAAATTCAGCCCCAAAAGGGCCCCAAACCCCCAAAAATCGCCTTAAAAAATCACAAATTTTTGAGGTTTTTCCACAAAATCGACCTAAAAGGCCCCAAATTTTGGGGGTTTCGCCCCAAAAGCGACTGAAAAGGCCCCAAATTTTTGGGGTCTCCCTCAAATCAACCTCAAAGTGCCAAAAAACCCCCAAAATTTGGGTGATTTGCCTGAAAATCCTCCCCAAAAGGGCCCAAAACCCCCAAAAATCGCCTTAAAAAAACCCGAATTTTTGGGGTTTTGGCCCCAAAAGGTCCCAAATTTTGGGGGTTTCGCCTCAAAAGGCCCCAAATTTTTGGGGTCCCCCTCAAATCAACCTCAACTGCAAAATTTTGGGTGATTTGCCCGAAAATCCACCCCGAAAGGACCCAAAAACCCCAAAAATCGCCGTAAAAAATCCAAATTTTGGGGGTTTTGGCCCCAAAGGCCCCAAATTTTGGGGGTTTCGCCCCAAAAGGCCCCAAATTTTTGGGGTCTCCTTCAAATCAAC
>NW_028167568.1:0-32742 GCF_963513975.1 Fringilla coelebs
TAACCCTAACCCTAACCCTAACCCTAACCCTAACCCTAACCCTAACCCTAACCCTAACCCTAACCCTAACCCTAACCCTAACCCTAACCCTAACCCTAACCCTAACCCTAACCCTAACCCTAACCCTAACCCTAACCCTAACCCTAACCCTAACCCTAACCCTAACCCTAACCCTAACCCTAACCCTAACCCTAACCCTAACCCTAACCCTAACCCTAACCCTAACCCTAACCCTAACCCTAACCCTAACCCTAACCCTAACCCTAACCCTAACCCTAACCCTAACCCTAACCCTAACCCTAACCCTAACCCTAACCCTAACCCTAACCCTAACCCTAACCCTAACCCTAACCCTAACCCTAACCCTAACCCTAACCCTAACCCTAACCCTAACCCTAACCCTAACCCTAACCCTAACCCTAACCCTAACCCTAACCCTAACCCTAACCCTAACCCTAACCCTAACCCTAACCCTAACCCTAACCCTAACCCTAACCCTAACCCTAACCCTAACCCTAACCCTAACCCTAACCCTAACCCTAACCCTAACCCTAACCCTAACCCTAACCCTAACCCTAACCCTAACCCTAACCCTAACCCTAACCCTAACCCTAACCCTAACCCTAACCCTAACCCTAACCCTAACCCTAACCCTAACCCTAACCCTAACCCTAACCCTAACCCTAACCCTAACCCTAACCCTAACCCTAACCCTAACCCTAACCCTAACCCTAACCCTAACCCTAACCCTAACCCTAACCCTAACCCTAACCCTAACCCTAAC
The DNA here is from genome assembly GCF_963513975.1 of Fringilla coelebs. NCBI lineage: Eukaryota > Metazoa > Chordata > Aves > Passeriformes > Fringillidae > Fringilla > Fringilla coelebs. The sequence continues at coordinate 785 of NW_028167568.1, forward strand.
CCTAACCCTAACCCTAACCCTAACCCTAACCCTAACCCTAACCCTAACCCTAACCCTAACCCTAACCCTAACCCTAACCCTAACCCTAACCCTAACCCTAACCCTAACCCTAACCCTAACCCTAACCCTAACCCTAACCCTAACCCTAACCCTAACCCTAACCCTAACCCTAACCCTAACCCTAACCCTAACCCTAACCCTAACCCTAACCCTAACCCTAACCCTAACCCTAACCCTAACCCTAACCCTAACCCTAACCCTAACCCTAACCCTAACCCTAACCCTAACCCTAACCCTAACCCTAACCCTAACCCTAACCCTAACCCTAACCCTAACCCTAACCCTAACCCTAACCCTAACCCTAACCCTAACCCTAACCCTAACCCTAACCCTAACCCTAACCCTAACCCTAACCCTAACCCTAACCCTAACCCTAACCCTAACCCTAACCCTAACCCTAACCCTAACCCTAACCCTAACCCTAACCCTAACCCTAACCCTAACCCTAACCCTAACCCTAACCCTAACCCTAACCCTAACCCTAACCCTAACCCTAACCCTAACCCTAACCCTAACCCTAACCCTAACCCTAACCCTAACCCTAACCCTAACCCTAACCCTAACCCTAACCCTAACCCTAACCCTAACCCTAACCCTAACCCTAACCCTAACCCTAACCCTAACCCTAACCCTAACCCTAACCCTAACCCTAACCCTAACCCTAACCCTAACCCTAACCCTAACCCTAACCCTAACCCTAACCCTAACCCTAACCCTAACCCTAACCCTAACCCTAACCCTAACCCTAACCCTAACCCTAACCCTAACCCTAACCCTAACCCTAACCCTAACCCTAACCCTAACCCTAACCCTAACCCTAACCCTAACCCTAACCCTAACCCTAACCCTAACCCTAACCCTAACCCTAACCCTAACCCTAACCCTAACCCTAACCCTAACCCTAACCCTAACCCTAACCCTAACCCTAACCCTAACCCTAACCCTAACCCTAACCCTAACCCTAACCCTAACCCTAACCCTAACCCTAACCCTAACCCTAACCCTAACCCTAACCCTAACCCTAACCCTAACCCTAACCCTAACCCTAACCCTAACCCTAACCCTAACCCTAACCCTAACCCTAACCCTAACCCTAACCCTAACCCTAACCCTAACCCTAACCCTAACCCTAACCCTAACCCTAACCCTAACCCTAACCCTAACCCTAACCCTAACCCTAACCCTAACCCTAACCCTAACCCTAACCCTAACCCTAACCCTAACCCTAACCCTAACCCTAACCCTAACCCTAACCCTAACCCTAACCCTAACCCTAACCCTAACCCTAACCCTAACCCTAACCCTAACCCTAACCCTAACCCTAACCCTAACCCTAACCCTAACCCTAACCCTAACCCTAACCCTAACCCTAACCCTAACCCTAACCCTAACCCTAACCCTAACCCTAACCCTAACCCTAACCCTAACCCTAACCCTAACCCTAACCCTAACCCTAACCCTAACCCTAACCCTAACCCTAACCCTAACCCTAACCCTAACCCTAACCCTAACCCTAACCCTAACCCTAACCCTAACCCTAACCCTAACCCTAACCCTAACCCTAACCCTAACCCTAACCCTAACCCTAACCCTAACCCTAACCCTAACCCTAACCCTAACCCTAACCCTAACCCTAACCCTAACCCTAACCCTAACCCTAACCCTAACCCTAACCCTAACCCTAACCCTAACCCTAACCCTAACCCTAACCCTAACCCTAACCCTAACCCTAACCCTAACCCTAACCCTAACCCTAACCCTAACCCTAACCCTAACCCTAACCCTAACCCTAACCCTAACCCTAACCCTAACCCTAACCCTAACCCTAACCCTAACCCTAACCCTAACCCTAACCCTAACCCTAACCCTAACCCTAACCCTAACCCTAACCCTAACCCTAACCCTAACCCTAACCCTAACCCTAACCCTAACCCTAACCCTAACCCTAACCCTAACCCTAACCCTAACCCTAACCCTAACCCTAACCCTAACCCTAACCCTAACCCTAACCCTAACCCTAACCCTAACCCTAACCCTAACCCTAACCCTAACCCTAACCCTAACCCTAACCCTAACCCTAACCCTAACCCTAACCCTAACCCTAACCCTAACCCTAACCCTAACCCTAACCCTAACCCTAACCCTAACCCTAACCCTAACCCTAACCCTAACCCTAACCCTAACCCTAACCCTAACCCTAACCCTAACCCTAACCCTAACCCTAACCCTAACCCTAACCCTAACCCTAACCCTAACCCTAACCCTAACCCTAACCCTAACCCTAACCCTAACCCTAACCCTAACCCTAACCCTAACCCTAACCCTAACCCTAACCCTAACCCTAACCCTAACCCTAACCCTAACCCTAACCCTAACCCTAACCCTAACCCTAACCCTAACCCTAACCCTAACCCTAACCCTAACCCTAACCCTAACCCTAACCCTAACCCTAACCCTAACCCTAACCCTAACCCTAACCCTAACCCTAACCCTAACCCTAACCCTAACCCTAACCCTAACCCTAACCCTAACCCTAACCCTAACCCTAACCCTAACCCTAACCCTAACCCTAACCCTAACCCTAACCCTAACCCTAACCCTAACCCTAACCCTAACCCTAACCCTAACCCTAACCCTAACCCTAACCCTAACCCTAACCCTAACCCTAACCCTAACCCTAACCCTAACCCTAACCCTAACCCTAACCCTAACCCTAACCCTAACCCTAACCCTAACCCTAACCCTAACCCTAACCCTAACCCTAACCCTAACCCTAACCCTAACCCTAACCCTAACCCTAACCCTAACCCTAACCCTAACCCTAACCCTAACCCTAACCCTAACCCTAACCCTAACCCTAACCCTAACCCTAACCCTAACCCTAACCCTAACCCTAACCCTAACCCTAACCCTAACCCTAACCCTAACCCTAACCCTAACCCTAACCCTAACCCTAACCCTAACCCTAACCCTAACCCTAACCCTAACCCTAACCCTAACCCTAACCCTAACCCTAACCCTAACCCTAACCCTAACCCTAACCCTAACCCTAACCCTAACCCTAACCCTAACCCTAACCCTAACCCTAACCCTAACCCTAACCCTAACCCTAACCCTAACCCTAACCCTAACCCTAACCCTAACCCTAACCCTAACCCTAACCCTAACCCTAACCCTAACCCTAACCCTAACCCTAACCCTAACCCTAACCCTAACCCTAACCCTAACCCTAACCCTAACCCTAACCCTAACCCTAACCCTAACCCTAACCCTAACCCTAACCCTAACCCTAACCCTAACCCTAACCCTAACCCTAACCCTAACCCTAACCCTAACCCTAACCCTAACCCTAACCCTAACCCTAACCCTAACCCTAACCCTAACCCTAACCCTAACCCTAACCCTAACCCTAACCCTAACCCTAACCCTAACCCTAACCCTAACCCTAACCCTAACCCTAACCCTAACCCTAACCCTAACCCTAACCCTAACCCTAACCCTAACCCTAACCCTAACCCTAACCCTAACCCTAACCCTAACCCTAACCCTAACCCTAACCCTAACCCTAACCCTAACCCTAACCCTAACCCTAACCCTAACCCTAACCCTAACCCTAACCCTAACCCTAACCCTAACCCTAACCCTAACCCTAACCCTAACCCTAACCCTAACCCTAACCCTAACCCTAACCCTAACCCTAACCCTAACCCTAACCCTAACCCTAACCCTAACCCTAACCCTAACCCTAACCCTAACCCTAACCCTAACCCTAACCCTAACCCTAACCCTAACCCTAACCCTAACCCTAACCCTAACCCTAACCCTAACCCTAACCCTAACCCTAACCCTAACCCTAACCCTAACCCTAACCCTAACCCTAACCCTAACCCTAACCCTAACCCTAACCCTAACCCTAACCCTAACCCTAACCCTAACCCTAACCCTAACCCTAACCCTAACCCTAACCCTAACCCTAACCCTAACCCTAACCCTAACCCTAACCCTAACCCTAACCCTAACCCTAACCCTAACCCTAACCCTAACCCTAACCCTAACCCTAACCCTAACCCTAACCCTAACCCTAACCCTAACCCTAACCCTAACCCTAACCCTAACCCTAACCCTAACCCTAACCCTAACCCTAACCCTAACCCTAACCCTAACCCTAACCCTAACCCTAACCCTAACCCTAACCCTAACCCTAACCCTAACCCTAACCCTAACCCTAACCCTAACCCTAACCCTAACCCTAACCCTAACCCTAACCCTAACCCTAACCCTAACCCTAACCCTAACCCTAACCCTAACCCTAACCCTAACCCTAACCCTAACCCTAACCCTAACCCTAACCCTAACCCTAACCCTAACCCTAACCCTAACCCTAACCCTAACCCTAACCCTAACCCTAACCCTAACCCTAACCCTAACCCTAACCCTAACCCTAACCCTAACCCTAACCCTAACCCTAACCCTAACCCTAACCCTAACCCTAACCCTAACCCTAACCCTAACCCTAACCCTAACCCTAACCCTAACCCTAACCCTAACCCTAACCCTAACCCTAACCCTAACCCTAACCCTAACCCTAACCCTAACCCTAACCCTAACCCTAACCCTAACCCTAACCCTAACCCTAACCCTAACCCTAACCCTAACCCTAACCCTAACCCTAACCCTAACCCTAACCCTAACCCTAACCCTAACCCTAACCCTAACCCTAACCCTAACCCTAACCCTAACCCTAACCCTAACCCTAACCCTAACCCTAACCCTAACCCTAACCCTAACCCTAACCCTAACCCTAACCCTAACCCTAACCCTAACCCTAACCCTAACCCTAACCCTAACCCTAACCCTAACCCTAACCCTAACCCTAACCCTAACCCTAACCCTAACCCTAACCCTAACCCTAACCCTAACCCTAACCCTAACCCTAACCCTAACCCTAACCCTAACCCTAACCCTAACCCTAACCCTAACCCTAACCCTAACCCTAACCCTAACCCTAACCCTAACCCTAACCCTAACCCTAACCCTAACCCTAACCCTAACCCTAACCCTAACCCTAACCCTAACCCTAACCCTAACCCTAACCCTAACCCTAACCCTAACCCTAACCCTAACCCTAACCCTAACCCTAACCCTAACCCTAACCCTAACCCTAACCCTAACCCTAACCCTAACCCTAACCCTAACCCTAACCCTAACCCTAACCCTAACCCTAACCCTAACCCTAACCCTAACCCTAACCCTAACCCTAACCCTAACCCTAACCCTAACCCTAACCCTAACCCTAACCCTAACCCTAACCCTAACCCTAACCCTAACCCTAACCCTAACCCTAACCCTAACCCTAACCCTAACCCTAACCCTAACCCTAACCCTAACCCTAACCCTAACCCTAACCCTAACCCTAACCCTAACCCTAACCCTAACCCTAACCCTAACCCTAACCCTAACCCTAACCCTAACCCTAACCCTAACCCTAACCCTAACCCTAACCCTAACCCTAACCCTAACCCTAACCCTAACCCTAACCCTAACCCTAACCCTAACCCTAAACCCTAACCCTAACCCTAACCCTAACCCTAACCCTAACCCTAACCCTAACCCTAACCCTAACCCTAACCCTAACCCTAACCCTAACCCTAACCCTAACCCTAACCCTAACCCTAACCCTAACCCTAACCCTAACCCTAACCCTAACCCTAACCCTAACCCTAACCCTAACCCTAACCCTAGGCAGGGCAGCCAATCAGCCTAGGGTTAGGGCAGGTGCCAAGGAGAAAGCCCTCGAGGAGGCCAGGTTGTGGCAGTTTTGCGATGCCCCTGGGATGCCCTTTGCAGCTGCAGTGTGCCCGCAGCTCTGGGCCTTTTAGTTTGCGGAACCCTAACCCTAGGCCTAACCCTAACCCTAACCCTAGGCAGGGCAGCCAATCAGCCTAGGGTTAGGGCAGGTGCCAAGGAGAAAGGCCTCGAGGAGGCCAGGTTGTGGCAGTTTTGCGATGCCCCTGGGATGCCCTTTGCAGCTGCAGTGTGCCCGCAGCTCTGGGCCTTTTAGTTTGCGGAACCCTAACCCTAGGCGTAACCCTAACCCTAGGCCGGGCAGGAAATCAGCCTAGGGTTAGGGCAGGTGCCAAGGAGAAAGGCCTCGAGGAGGCCAGGTTGTGGCAGTTTTGCGATGCCCCTGGGATGCCCTTTGCAGCTGCAGTGTGCCCGCAGCTCTGGGCCTTTTAGTTTGCGGAACCCTAACCCTAGGCGTAACCCTAACCCTAACCCTAGGCAGGGCAGCCAATCAGCCTAGGGTTAGGGCAGGTGCCAAGGAGAAAGCCCTCGAGGAGGCCAGGTTGTGGCAGTTTTGCGATGCCCCTGGGATGCCCTTTGCAGCTGCAGTGTGCCCGCAGCTCTGGGCCTTTTAGTTTGCAGAACCCTAACCCTAGGCGTAACCCTAACCCTAGGCCGGGCAGGAAATCAGCCTAGGGTTAGGGCAGGTGCCAAGGAGAAAGGCCTCGAGGAGGCCAGGTTGTGGCAGTTTTGCGATGCCCCTGGGATGCCCTTTGCAGCTGCAGTGTGCCCGCAGCTCTGGGCCTTTTAGTTTGCGGAACCCTAACCCTAGGCGTAACCCTAACCCTAACCCTAGGCCGGGCAGGAAATCAGCCTAGGGTTAGGGCAGGTGCCAAGGAGAAAGCCCTCGAGGAGGCCAGGTTGTGGCAGTTTTGCGATGCCCCTGGGATGCCCTTTGCAGCTGCAGTGTGCCCGCAGCTCTGGGCCTTTTAGTTTGCGGAACCCTAACCCTAGGCCTAACCCTAACCCTAACCCTAGGCAGGGCAGCCAATCAGCCTAGGGTTAGGGCAGGTGCCAAGGAGAAAGCCCTCGAGGAGGCCAGGTTGTGGCAGTTTTGCGATGCCCCTGGGATGCCCTTTGCAGCTGCAGTGTGCCCGCAGCTCTGGGCCTTTTAGTTTGCGGAACCCTAACCCTAGGCGTAACCCTAACCCTAACCCTAGGCCGGGCAGGAAATCAGCCTAGGGTTAGGGCAGGTGCCAAGGAGAAAGCCCTCGAGGAGGCCAGGTTGTGGCAGTTTTGCGATGCCCCTGGGATGCCCTTTGCAGCTGCAGTGTGCCCGCAGCTCTGGGCCTTTTAGTTTGCGGAACCCTAACCCTAGGCCTAACCCTAACCCTAGGCCGGGCAGGAAATCAGCCTAGGGTTAGGGCAGGTGCCAAGGAGAAAGCCCTCGAGGAGGCCAGGTTGTGGCAGTTTTGCGATGCCCCTGGGATGCCCTTTGCAGCTGCAGTGTGCCCGCAGCTCTGGGCCTTTTAGTTTGCGGAACCCTTACCCTAGGCCTAACCCTAACCCTAACCCTAGGCAGGGCAGCCAATCAGCCTAGGGTTAGGGCAGGTGCCAAGGAGAAAGCCCTCGAGGAGGCCAGGTTGTGGCAGTTTTGCGATGCCCCTGGGATGCCCTTTGCAGCTGCAGTGTGCCCGCAGCTCTGGGCCTTTTAGTTTGCGGAACCCTAACCCTAGGCCTAACCCTAACCCTAACCCTAGGCCGGGCAGGAAATCAGCCTAGGGTTAGGGCAGGTGCCAAGGAGAAAGCCCTCGAGGAGGCCAGGTTGTGGCAGTTTTGCGATGCCCCTGGGATGCCCTTTGAAGCTGCAGTGTGCCCGCAGCTCTGGGCCTTTTAGTTTGCGTAACCCTAACCCTAGGCGTAACCCTAACCCTAGGCCGGGCAGGAAATCAGCCTAGGGTTAGGGCAGGTGCCAAGGAGAAAGGCCTCGAGGAGGCCAGGTTGTGGCAGTTTTGCGATGCCCCTGGGATGCCCTTTGCAGCTGCAGTGTGCCCGCAGCTCTGGGCCTTTTAGTTTGCGGAACCCTAACCCTAGGCGTAACCCTAACCCTAACCCTAGGCAGGGCAGCCAATCAGCCTAGGGTTAGGGCAGGTGCCAAGGAGAAAGCCCTCGAGGAGGCCAGGTTGTGGCAGTTTTGCGATGCCCCTGGGATGCCCTTTGCAGCTGCAGTGTGCCCGCAGCTCTGGGCCTTTTATTTTGCAGAACCCTAACCCTAGGCGTAACCCTAACCCTAGGCCGGGCAGGAAATCAGCCTAGGGTTAGGGCAGGTGCCAAGGAGAAAGCCCTCGAGGAGGCCAGGTTGTGGCAGTTTTGCGATGCCCCTGGGATGCCCTTTGCAGCTGCAGTGTGCCCGCAGCTCTGGGCCTTTTAGTTTGCGGAACCCTAACCCTAGGCGTAACCCTAACCCTAACCCTAGGCCGGGCAGGAAATCAGCCTAGGGTTAGGGCAGGTGCCAAGGAGAAAGCCCTCGAGGAGGCCAGGTTGTGGCAGTTTTGCGATGCCCCTGGGATGCCCTTTGCAGCTGCAGTGTGCCCGCAGCTCTGGGCCTTTTAGTTTGCGGAACCCTAACCCTAGGCGTAACCCTAACCCTAACCCTAGGCAGGGCAGCCAATCAGCCTAGGGTTAGGGCAGGTGCCAAGGAGAAAGGCCTCGAGGAGGCCAGGTTGTGGCAGTTTTGCGATGCCCCTGGGATGCCCTTTGCAGCTGCAGTGTGCCCGCAGCTCTGGGCCTTTTAGTTTGCGGAACCCTAACCCTAGGCCTAACCCTAACCCTAACCCTAGGCCGGGCAGGAAATCAGCCTAGGGTTAGGGCAGGTGCCAAGGAGAAAGGCCTCGAGGAGGCCAGGTTGTGGCAGTTTTGCGATGCCCCTGGGATGCCCTTTGCAGCTGCAGTGTGCCCGCAGCTCTGGGCCTTTTAGTTTGCGGAACCCTAACCCTAGGCCTAACCCTAACCCTAGGCCGGGCAGGAAATCAGCCTAGGGTTAGGGCAGGTGCCAAGGAGAAAGCCCTCGAGGAGGCCAGGTTGTGGCAGTTTTGCGATGCCCCTGGGATGCCCTTTGCAGCTGCAGTGTGCCCGCAGCTCTGGGCCTTTTAGTTTGCGGAACCCTTACCCTAGGCATAACCCTAACCCTAACCCTAGGCAGGGCAGCCAATCAGCCTAGGGTTAGGGCAGGTGCCAAGGAGAAAGGCCTCGAGGAGGCCAGGTTGTGGCAGTTTTGCGATGCCCCTGGGATGCCCTTTGCAGCTGCAGTGTGCCCGCAGCTCTGGGCCTTTTAGTTTGCGGAACCCTAACCCTAGGCGTAACCCTAACCCTAACCCTAGGCCGGGCAGGAAATCAGCCTAGGGTTAGGGCAGGTGCCAAGGAGAAAGGCCTCGAGGAGGCCAGGTTGTGGCAGTTTTGCGATGCCCCTGGGATGCCCTTTGCAGCTGCAGTGTGCCCGCAGCTCTGGGCCTTTTAGTTTGCGGAACCCTAACCCTAGGCGTAACCCTAACCCTAGGCCGGGCAGGAAATCAGCCTAGGGTTAGGGCAGGTGCCAAGGAGAAAGGCCTCGAGGAGGCCAGGTTGTGGCAGTTTTGCGATGCCCCTGGGATGCCCTTTGCAGCTGCAGTGTGCCCGCAGCTCTGGGCCTTTTAGTTTGCGGAACCCTAACCCTAGGCCTAACCCTAACCCTAACCCTAGGCAGGGCAGCCAATCAGCCTAGGGTTAGGGCAGGTGCCAAGGAGAAAGCCCTCGAGGAGGCCAGGTTGTGGCAGTTTTGCGATGCCCCTGGGATGCCCTTTGCAGCTGCAGTGTGCCCGCAGCTCTGGGCCTTTTAGTTTGCAGAACCCTAACCCTAGGCGTAACCCTAACCCTAGGCCGGGCAGGAAATCAGCCTAGGGTTAGGGCAGGTGCCAAGGAGAAAGCCCTCGAGGAGGCCAGGTTGTGGCAGTTTTGCGATGCCCCTGGGATGCCCTTTGCAGCTGCAGTGTGCCCGCAGCTCTGGGCCTTTTAGTTTGCGGAACCCTAACCCTAGGCGTAACCCTAACCCTAACCCTAGGCCGGGCAGGAAATCAGCCTAGGGTTAGGGCAGGTGCCAAGGAGAAAGCCCTCGAGGAGGCCAGGTTGTGGCAGTTTTGCGATGCCCCTGGGATGCCCTTTGCAGCTGCAGTGTGCCCGCAGCTCTGGGCCTTTTAGTTTGCGGAACCCTAACCCTAGGCGTAACCCTAACCCTAACCCTAGGCAGGGCAGCCAATCAGCCTAGGGTTAGGGCAGGTGCCAAGGAGAAAGCCCTCGAGGAGGCCAGGTTGTGGCAGTTTTGCGATGCCCCTGGGATGCCCTTTGCAGCTGCAGTGTGCCCGCAGCTCTGGGCCTTTTAGTTTGCGGAACCCTAACCCTAGGCGTAACCCTAACCCTAGGCCGGGCAGGAAATCAGCCTAGGGTTAGGGCAGGTGCCAAGGAGAAAGCCCTCGAGGAGGCCAGGTTGTGGCAGTTTTGCGATGCCCCTGGGATGCCCTTTGCAGCTGCAGTGTGCCCGCAGCTCTGGGCCTTTTAGTTTGCGGAACCCTAACCCTAGGCGTAACCCTAACCCTAACCCTAGGCCGGGCAGGAAATCAGCCTAGGGTTAGGGCAGGTGCCAAGGAGAAAGCCCTCGAGGAGGCCAGGTTGTGGCAGTTTTGCGATGCCCCTGGGATGCCCTTTGCAGCTGCAGTGTGCCCGCAGCTCTGGGCCTTTTAGTTTGCGGAACCCTAACCCTAGGCGTAACCCTAACCCTAACCCTAGGCAGGGCAGCCAATCAGCCTAGGGTTAGGGCAGGTGCCAAGGAGAAAGCCCTCGAGGAGGCCAGGTTGTGGCAGTTTTGCAATGCCCCTGGGATGCCCTTTGCAGCTGCAGTGTGCCCGCAGCTCTGGGCCTTTTAGTTTGCAGAACCCTAACCCTAGGCGTAACCCTAACCCTAGGCCGGGCAGGAAATCAGCCTAGGGTTAGGGCAGGTGCCAAGGAGAAAGCCCTCGAGGAGGCCAGGTTGTGGCAGTTTTGCGATGCCCCTGGGATGCCCTTTGCAGCTGCAGTGTGCCCGCAGCTCTGGGCCTTTTAGTTTGCGGAACCCTAACCCTAGGCGTAACCCTAACCCTAGGCCGGGCAGGAAATCAGCATAGGGTTAGGGCAGGTGCCAAGGAGAAAGGCCTCGAGGAGGCCAGGTTGTGGCAGTTTTGCGATGCCCCTGGGATGCCCTTTGCAGCTGCAGTGTGCCCGCAGCTCTGGGCCTTTTAGTTTGCGTAACCCTAACCCTAGGCGTAACCCTAACCCTAGGCAGGGCAGCCAATCAGCCTAGGGTTAGGGCAGGTGCCAAGGAGAAAGGCCTCGAGGAGGCCAGGTTGTGGCAGTTTTGCGATGCCCCTGGGATGCCCTTTGCAGCTGCAGTGTGCCTGCAGCTCTGGGCCTTTTAGTTTGCGGAACCCTAACCCTAGGCGTAACCCTAACCCTAACCCTAGGCAGGGCAGCCAATCAGCCTAGGGTTAGGGCAGGTGCCAAGGAGAAAGCCCTCGAGGAGGCCAGGTTGTGGCAGTTTTGCGATGCCCCTGGGATGCCCTTTGCAGCTGCAGTGTGCCCGCAGCTCTGGGCCTTTTAGTTTGCAGAACCCTAACCCTAGGCGTAACCCTAACCCTAGGCCGGGCAGGAAATCAGCCTAGGGTTAGGGCAGGTGCCAAGGAGAAAGCCCTCGAGGAGGCCAGGTTGTGGCAGTTTTGCGATGCCCCTGGGATGCCCTTTGCAGCTGCAGTGTGCCCGCAGCTCTGGGCCTTTTAGTTTGCGGAACCCTAACCCTAGGCGTAACCCTAACCCTAACCCTAGGCCGGGCAGGAAATCAGCCTAGGGTTAGGGCAGGTGCCAAGGAGAAAGCCCTCGAGGAGGCCAGGTTGTGGCAGTTTTGCGATGCCCCTGGGATGCCCTTTGCAGCTGCAGTGTGCCCGCAGCTCTGGGCCTTTTAGTTTGCGGAACCCTAACCCTAGGCGTAACCCTAACCCTAACCCTAGGCCGGGCAGGAAATCAGCCTAGGGTTAGGGCAGGTGCCAAGGAGAAAGCCCTCGAGGAGGCCAGGTTGTGGCAGTTTTGCGATGCCCCTGGGATGCCCTTTGCAGCTGCAGTGTGCCCGCAGCTCTGGGCCTTTTAGTTTGCGGAACCCTAACCCTAGGCGTAACCCTAACCCTAGGCCGGGCAGGAAATCAGCCTAGGGTTAGGGCAGGTGCCAAGGAGAAAGCCCTCGAGGAGGCCAGGTTGTGGCAGTTTTGCGATGCCCCTGGGATGCCCTTTGCAGCTGCAGTGTGCCCGCAGCTCTGGGCCTTTTAGTTTGCGGAACCCTAACCCTAGGCCTAACCCTAACCCTAACCCTAGGCCGGGCAGGAAATCAGCCTAGGGTTAGGGCAGGTGCCAAGGAGAAAGCCCTCGAGGAGGCCAGGTTGTGGCAGTTTTGCGATGCCCCTGGGATGCCCTTTGCAGCTGCAGTGTGCCCGCAGCTCTGGGCCTTTTAGTTTGCGGAACCCTAACCCTAGGCGTAACCCTAACCCTAACCCTAGGCAGGGCAGCCAATCAGCCTAGGGTTAGGGCAGGTGCCAAGGAGAAAGCCCTCGAGGAGGCCAGGTTGTGGCAGTTTTGCAATGCCCCTGGGATGCCCTTTGCAGCTGCAGTGTGCCCGCAGCTCTGGGCCTTTTAGTTTGCAGAACCCTAACCCTAGGCGTAACCCTAACCCTAGGCCGGGCAGGAAATCAGCCTAGGGTTAGGGCAGGTGCCAAGGAGAAAGGCCTCGAGGAGGCCAGGTTGTGGCAGTTTTGCGATGCCCCTGGGATGCCCTTTGCAGCTGCAGTGTGCCCGCAGCTCTGGGCCTTTTAGTTTGCGGAACCCTAACCCTAGGCCTAACCCTAACCCTAACCCTAGGCAGGGCAGCCAATCAGCCTAGGGTTAGGGCAGGTGCCAAGGAGAAAGCCCTCGAGGAGGCCAGGTTGTGGCAGTTTTGCGATGCCCCTGGGATGCCCTTTGCAGCTGCAGTGTGCCCGCAGCTCTGGGCCTTTTAGTTTGCAGAACCCTAACCCTAGGCGTAACCCTAACCCTAGGCCGGGCAGGAAATCAGCCTAGGGTTAGGGCAGGTGCCAAGGAGAAAGGCCTCGAGGAGGCCAGGTTGTGGCAGTTTTGCGATGCCCCTGGGATGCCCTTTGCAGCTGCAGTGTGCCCGCAGCTCTGGGCCTTTTAGTTTGCGGAACCCTAACCCTAGGCGTAACCCTAACCCTAACCCTAGGCCGGGCAGGAAATCAGCCTAGGGTTAGGGCAGGTGCCAAGGAGAAAGCCCTCGAGGAGGCCAGGTTGTGGCAGTTTTGCGATGCCCCTGGGATGCCCTTTGCAGCTGCAGTGTGCCCGCAGCTCTGGGCCTTTTAGTTTGCGGAACCCTAACCCTAGGCGTAACCCTAACCCTAACCCTAGGCAGGGCAGCCAATCAGCCTAGGGTTAGGGCAGGTGCCAAGGAGAAAGCCCTCGAGGAGGCCAGGTTGTGGCAGTTTTGCGATGCCCCTGGGATGCCCTTTGCAGCTGCAGTGTGCCCGCAGCTCTGGGCCTTTTAGTTTGCGGAACCCTAACCCTAGGCGTAACCCTAACCCTAGGCCGGGCAGGAAATCAGCCTAGGGTTAGGGCAGGTGCCAAGGAGAAAGCCCTCGAGGAGGCCAGGTTGTGGCAGTTTTGCGATGCCCCTGGGATGCCCTTTGCAGCTGCAGTGTGCCCGCAGCTCTGGGCCTTTTAGTTTGCGGAACCCTAACCCTAGGCGTAACCCTAACCCTAACCCTAGGCCGGGCAGGAAATCAGCCTAGGGTTAGGGCAGGTGCCAAGGAGAAAGCCCTCGAGGAGGCCAGGTTGTGGCAGTTTTGCGATGCCCCTGGGATGCCCTTTGCAGCTGCAGTGTGCCCGCAGCTCTGGGCCTTTTAGTTTGCGGAACCCTAACCCTAGGCGTAACCCTAACCCTAACCCTAGGCAGGGCAGCCAATCAGCCTAGGGTTAGGGCAGGTGCCAAGGAGAAAGCCCTCGAGGAGGCCAGGTTGTGGCAGTTTTGCAATGCCCCTGGGATGCCCTTTGCAGCTGCAGTGTGCCCGCAGCTCTGGGCCTTTTAGTTTGCAGAACCCTAACCCTAGGCGTAACCCTAACCCTAGGCCGGGCAGGAAATCAGCCTAGGGTTAGGGCAGGTGCCAAGGAGAAAGCCCTCGAGGAGGCCAGGTTGTGGCAGTTTTGCGATGCCCCTGGGATGCCCTTTGCAGCTGCAGTGTGCCCGCAGCTCTGGGCCTTTTAGTTTGCGGAACCCTAACCCTAGGCGTAACCCTAACCCTAGGCCGGGCAGGAAATCAGCATAGGGTTAGGGCAGGTGCCAAGGAGAAAGGCCTCGAGGAGGCCAGGTTGTGGCAGTTTTGCGATGCCCCTGGGATGCCCTTTGCAGCTGCAGTGTGCCCGCAGCTCTGGGCCTTTTAGTTTGCGTAACCCTAACCCTAGGCGTAACCCTAACCCTAGGCAGGGCAGCCAATCAGCCTAGGGTTAGGGCAGGTGCCAAGGAGAAAGGCCTCGAGGAGGCCAGGTTGTGGCAGTTTTGCGATGCCCCTGGGATGCCCTTTGCAGCTGCAGTGTGCCTGCAGCTCTGGGCCTTTTAGTTTGCGGAACCCTAACCCTAGGCGTAACCCTAACCCTAACCCTAGGCAGGGCAGCCAATCAGCCTAGGGTTAGGGCAGGTGCCAAGGAGAAAGCCCTCGAGGAGGCCAGGTTGTGGCAGTTTTGCGATGCCCCTGGGATGCCCTTTGCAGCTGCAGTGTGCCCGCAGCTCTGGGCCTTTTAGTTTGCAGAACCCTAACCCTAGGCGTAACCCTAACCCTAGGCCGGGCAGGAAATCAGCCTAGGGTTAGGGCAGGTGCCAAGGAGAAAGCCCTCGAGGAGGCCAGGTTGTGGCAGTTTTGCGATGCCCCTGGGATGCCCTTTGCAGCTGCAGTGTGCCCGCAGCTCTGGGCCTTTTAGTTTGCGGAACCCTAACCCTAGGCGTAACCCTAACCCTAACCCTAGGCCGGGCAGGAAATCAGCCTAGGGTTAGGGCAGGTGCCAAGGAGAAAGCCCTCGAGGAGGCCAGGTTGTGGCAGTTTTGCGATGCCCCTGGGATGCCCTTTGCAGCTGCAGTGTGCCCGCAGCTCTGGGCCTTTTAGTTTGCGGAACCCTAACCCTAGGCGTAACCCTAACCCTAACCCTAGGCCGGGCAGGAAATCAGCCTAGGGTTAGGGCAGGTGCCAAGGAGAAAGCCCTCGAGGAGGCCAGGTTGTGGCAGTTTTGCGATGCCCCTGGGATGCCCTTTGCAGCTGCAGTGTGCCCGCAGCTCTGGGCCTTTTAGTTTGCGGAACCCTAACCCTAGGCGTAACCCTAACCCTAGGCCGGGCAGGAAATCAGCCTAGGGTTAGGGCAGGTGCCAAGGAGAAAGCCCTCGAGGAGGCCAGGTTGTGGCAGTTTTGCGATGCCCCTGGGATGCCCTTTGCAGCTGCAGTGTGCCCGCAGCTCTGGGCCTTTTAGTTTGCGGAACCCTAACCCTAGGCGTAACCCTAACCCTAACCCTAGGCCGGGCAGGAAATCAGCCTAGGGTTAGGGCAGGTGCCAAGGAGAAAGCCCTCGAGGAGGCCAGGTTGTGGCAGTTTTGCGATGCCCCTGGGATGCCCTTTGCAGCTGCAGTGTGCCCGCAGCTCTGGGCCTTTTAGTTTGCGGAACCCTAACCCTAGGCGTAACCCTAACCCTAACCCTAGGCAGGGCAGCCAATCAGCCTAGGGTTAGGGCAGGTGCCAAGGAGAAAGCCCTCGAGGAGGCCAGGTTGTGGCAGTTTTGCAATGCCCCTGGGATGCCCTTTGCAGCTGCAGTGTGCCCGCAGCTCTGGGCCTTTTAGTTTGCAGAACCCTAACCCTAGGCGTAACCCTAACCCTAGGCCGGGCAGGAAATCAGCCTAGGGTTAGGGCAGGTGCCAAGGAGAAAGCCCTCGAGGAGGCCAGGTTGTGGCAGTTTTGCGATGCCCCTGGGATGCCCTTTGCAGCTGCAGTGTGCCCGCAGCTCTGGGCCTTTTAGTTTGCGGAACCCTAACCCTAGGCGTAACCCTAACCCTAGGCCGGGCAGGAAATCAGCATAGGGTTAGGGCAGGTGCCAAGGAGAAAGGCCTCGAGGAGGCCAGGTTGTGGCAGTTTTGCGATGCCCCTGGGATGCCCTTTGCAGCTGCAGTGTGCCCGCAGCTCTGGGCCTTTTAGTTTGCGTAACCCTAACCCTAGGCGTAACCCTAACCCTAGGCAGGGCAGCCAATCAGCCTAGGGTTAGGGCAGGTGCCAAGGAGAAAGGCCTCGAGGAGGCCAGGTTGTGGCAGTTTTGCGATGCCCCTGGGATGCCCTTTGCAGCTGCAGTGTGCCTGCAGCTCTGGGCCTTTTAGTTTGCGGAACCCTAACCCTAGGCGTAACCCTAACCCTAACCCTAGGCAGGGCAGCCAATCAGCCTAGGGTTAGGGCAGGTGCCAAGGAGAAAGCCCTCGAGGAGGCCAGGTTGTGGCAGTTTTGCGATGCCCCTGGGATGCCCTTTGCAGCTGCAGTGTGCCCGCAGCTCTGGGCCTTTTAGTTTGCAGAACCCTAACCCTAGGCGTAACCCTAACCCTAGGCCGGGCAGGAAATCAGCCTAGGGTTAGGGCAGGTGCCAAGGAGAAAGCCCTCGAGGAGGCCAGGTTGTGGCAGTTTTGCGATGCCCCTGGGATGCCCTTTGCAGCTGCAGTGTGCCCGCAGCTCTGGGCCTTTTAGTTTGCGGAACCCTAACCCTAGGCGTAACCCTAACCCTAGGCCGGGCAGGAAATCAGCATAGGGTTAGGGCAGGTGCCAAGGAGAAAGGCCTCGAGGAGGCCAGGTTGTGGCAGTTTTGCGATGCCCCTGGGATGCCCTTTGCAGCTGCAGTGTGCCCGCAGCTCTGGGCCTTTTAGTTTGCGTAACCCTAACCCTAGGCGTAACCCTAACCCTAGGCAGGGCAGCCAATCAGCCTAGGGTTAGGGCAGGTGCCAAGGAGAAAGGCCTCGAGGAGGCCAGGTTGTGGCAGTTTTGCGATGCCCCTGGGATGCCCTTTGCAGCTGCAGTGTGCCTGCAGCTCTGGGCCTTTTAGTTTGCGGAACCCTAACCCTAGGCGTAACCCTAACCCTAACCCTAGGCAGGGCAGCCAATCAGCCTAGGGTTAGGGCAGGTGCCAAGGAGAAAGCCCTCGAGGAGGCCAGGTTGTGGCAGTTTTGCGATGCCCCTGGGATGCCCTTTGCAGCTGCAGTGTGCCCGCAGCTCTGGGCCTTTTAGTTTGCAGAACCCTAACCCTAGGCGTAACCCTAACCCTAGGCCGGGCAGGAAATCAGCCTAGGGTTAGGGCAGGTGCCAAGGAGAAAGCCCTCGAGGAGGCCAGGTTGTGGCAGTTTTGCGATGCCCCTGGGATGCCCTTTGCAGCTGCAGTGTGCCCGCAGCTCTGGGCCTTTTAGTTTGCGGAACCCTAACCCTAGGCGTAACCCTAACCCTAACCCTAGGCAGGGCAGCCAATCAGCCTAGGGTTAGGGCAGGTGCCAAGGAGAAAGCCCTCGAGGAGGCCAGGTTGTGGCAGTTTTGCGATGCCCCTGGGATGCCCTTTGCAGCTGCAGTGTGCCCGCAGCTCTGGGCCTTTTAGTTTGCGGAACCCTAACCCTAGGCCTAACCCTAACCCTAACCCTAGGCAGGGCAGCCAATCAGCCTAGGGTTAGGGCAGGTGCCAAGGAGAAAGCCCTCGAGGAGGCCAGGTTGTGGCAGTTTTGCGATGCCCCTGGGATGCCCTTTGCAGCTGCAGTGTGCCCGCAGCTCTGGGCCTTTTATTTTGCAGAACCCTAACCCTAGGCGTAACCCTAACCCTAGGCCGGGCAGGAAATCAGCCTAGGGTTAGGGCAGGTGCCAAGGAGAAAGCCCTCGAGGAGGCCAGGTTGTGGCAGTTTTGCGATGCCCCTGGGATGCCCTTTGCAGCTGCAGTGTGCCCGCAGCTCTGGGCCTTTTAGTTTGCGGAACCCTAACCCTAGGCGTAACCCTAACCCTAACCCTAGGCCGGGCAGGAAATCAGCCTAGGGTTAGGGCAGGTGCCAAGGAGAAAGGCCTCGAGGAGGCCAGGTTGTGGCAGTTTTGCGATGCCCCTGGGATGCCCTTTGCAGCTGCAGTGTGCCCGCAGCTCTGGGCCTTTTAGTTTGCGGAACCCTAACCCTAGGCGTAACCCTAACCCTAACCCTAGGCAGGGCAGCCAATCAGCCTAGGGTTAGGGCAGGTGCCAAGGAGAAAGGCCTCGAGGAGGCCAGGTTGTGGCAGTTTTGCGATGCCCCTGGGATGCCCTTTGCAGCTGCAGTGTGCCCGCAGCTCTGGGCCTTTTAGTTTGCGGAACCCTAACCCTAGGCCTAACCCTAACCCTAACCCTAGGCCGGGCAGGAAATCAGCCTAGGGTTAGGGCAGGTGCCAAGGAGAAAGGCCTCGAGGAGGCCAGGTTGTGGCAGTTTTGCGATGCCCCTGGGATGCCCTTTGCAGCTGCAGTGTGCCCGCAGCTCTGGGCCTTTTAGTTTGCGGAACCCTAACCCTAGGCCTAACCCTAACCCTAGGCCGGGCAGGAAATCAGCCTAGGGTTAGGGCAGGTGCCAAGGAGAAAGCCCTCGAGGAGGCCAGGTTGTGGCAGTTTTGCGATGCCCCTGGGATGCCCTTTGCAGCTGCAGTGTGCCCGCAGCTCTGGGCCTTTTAGTTTGCGGAACCCTTACCCTAGGCATAACCCTAACCCTAACCCTATGCAGGGCAGCCAATCAGCCTAGGGTTAGGGCAGGTGCCAAGGAGAAAGGCCTCGAGGAGGCCAGGTTGTGGCAGTTTTGCGATGCCCCTGGGATGCCCTTTGCAGCTGCAGTGTGCCCGCAGCTCTGGGCCTTTTAGTTTGCGGAACCCTAACCCTAGGCGTAACCCTAACCCTAACCCTAGGCCGGGCAGGAAATCAGCCTAGGGTTAGGGCAGGTGCCAAGGAGAAAGGCCTCGAGGAGGCCAGGTTGTGGCAGTTTTGCGATGCCCCTGGGATGCCCTTTGCAGCTGCAGTGTGCCCGCAGCTCTGGGCCTTTTAGTTTGCGGAACCCTAACCCTAGGCTTAACCCTAACCCTAGGCCGGGCAGGAAATCAGCCTAGGGTTAGGGCAGGTGCCAAGGAGAAAGGCCTCGAGGAGGCCAGGTTGTGGCAGTTTTGCGATGCCCCTGGGATGCCCTTTGCAGCTGCAGTGTGCCCGCAGCTCTGGGCCTTTTAGTTTGCGGAACCCTAACCCTAGGCCTAACCCTAACCCTAACCCTAGGCAGGGCAGCCAATCAGCCTAGGGTTAGGGCAGGTGCCAAGGAGAAAGCCCTCGAGGAGGCCAGGTTGTGGCAGTTTTGCGATGCCCCTGGGATGCCCTTTGCAGCTGCAGTGTGCCCGCAGCTCTGGGCCTTTTAGTTTGCAGAACCCTAACCCTAGGCGTAACCCTAACCCTAGGCCGGGCAGGAAATCAGCCTAGGGTTAGGGCAGGTGCCAAGGAGAAAGGCCTCGAGGAGGCCAGGTTGTGGCAGTTTTGCGATGCCCCTGGGATGCCCTTTGCAGCTGCAGTGTGCCCGCAGCTCTGGGCCTTTTAGTTTGCGGAACCCTAACCCTAGGCGTAACCCTAACCCTAACCCTAGGCCGGGCAGGAAATCAGCCTAGGGTTAGGGCAGGTGCCAAGGAGAAAGCCCTCGAGGAGGCCAGGTTGTGGCAGTTTTGCGATGCCCCTGGGATGCCCTTTGCAGCTGCAGTGTGCCCGCAGCTCTGGGCCTTTTAGTTTGCGGAACCCTAACCCTAGGCCTAACCCTAACCCTAACCCTAGGCAGGGCAGCCAATCAGCCTAGGGTTAGGGCAGGTGCCAAGGAGAAAGCCCTCGAGGAGGCCAGGTTGTGGCAGTTTTGCGATGCCCCTGGGATGCCCTTTGCAGCTGCAGTGTGCCCGCAGCTCTGGGCCTTTTAGTTTGCGGAACCCTAACCCTAGGCGTAACCCTAACCCTAGGCCGGGCAGGAAATCAGCCTAGGGTTAGGGCAGGTGCCAAGGAGAAAGCCCTCGAGGAGGCCAGGTTGTGGCAGTTTTGCGATGCCCCTGGGATGCCCTTTGCAGCTGCAGTGTGCCCGCAGCTCTGGGCCTTTTAGTTTGCGGAACCCTAACCCTAGGCGTAACCCTAACCCTAACCCTAGGCCGGGCAGGAAATCAGCCTAGGGTTAGGGCAGGTGCCAAGGAGAAAGCCCTCGAGGAGGCCAGGTTGTGGCAGTTTTGCGATGCCCCTGGGATGCCCTTTGCAGCTGCAGTGTGCCCGCAGCTCTGGGCCTTTTAGTTTGCGGAACCCTAACCCTAGGCGGAACCCTAACCCTAACCCTAGGCAGGGCAGCCAATCAGCCTAGGGTTAGGGCAGGTGCCAAGGAGAAAGCCCTCGAGGAGGCCAGGTTGTGGCAGTTTTGCAATGCCCCTGGGATGCCCTTTGCAGCTGCAGTGTGCCCGCAGCTCTGGGCCTTTTAGTTTGCAGAACCCTAACCCTAGGCGTAACCCTAACCCTAGGCCGGGCAGGAAATCAGCCTAGGGTTAGGGCAGGTGCCAAGGAGAAAGCCCTCGAGGAGGCCAGGTTGTGGCAGTTTTGCGATGCCCCTGGGATGCCCTTTGCAGCTGCAGTGTGCCCGCAGCTCTGGGCCTTTTAGTTTGCGGAACCCTAACCCTAGGCGTAACCCTAACCCTAGGCCGGGCAGGAAATCAGCATAGGGTTAGGGCAGGTGCCAAGGAGAAAGGCTCGAGGAGGCCAGGTTGTGGCAGTTTTGCGATGCCCCTGGGATGCCCTTTGCAGCTGCAGTGTGCCCGCAGCTCTGGGCCTTTTAGTTTGCGGAACCCTAACCCTAGGCGTAACCCTAACCCTAGGCAGGGCAGCCAATCAGCCTAGGGTTAGGGCAGGTGCCAAGGAGAAAGGCCTCGAGGAGGCCAGGTTGTGGCAGTTTTGCGATGCCCCTGGGATGCCCTTTGCAGCTGCAGTGTGCCTGCAGCTCTGGGCCTTTTAGTTTGCGGAACCCTAACCCTAGGCGTAACCCTAACCCTAACCCTAGGCAGGGCAGCCAATCAGCCTAGGGTTAGGGCAGGTGCCAAGGAGAAAGGCCTCGAGGAGGCCAGGTTGTGGCAGTTTTGCGATGCCCCTGGGATGCCCTTTGCAGCTGCAGTGTGCCCGCAGCTCTGGGCCTTTTAGTTTGCAGAACCCTAACCCTAGGCGTAACCCTAACCCTAGGCCGGGCAGGAAATCAGCCTAGGGTTAGGGCAGGTGCCAAGGAGAAAGCCCTCGAGGAGGCCAGGTTGTGGCAGTTTTGCGATGCCCCTGGGATGCCCTTTGCAGCTGCAGTGTGCCCGCAGCTCTGGGCCTTTTAGTTTGCGGAACCCTAACCCTAGGCCTAACCCTAACCCTAACCCTAGGCAGGGCAGCCAATCAGCCTAGGGTTAGGGCAGGTGCCAAGGAGAAAGCCCTCGAGGAGGCCAGGTTGTGGCAGTTTTGCGATGCCCCTGGATGCCCTTTGCAGCTGCAGTGTGCCCGCAGCTCTGGGCCTTTTAGTTTGCGGAACCCTAACCCTAGGCCTAACCCTAACCCTAACCCTAGGCAGGGCAGCCAATCAGCCTAGGGTTAGGGCAGGTGCCAAGGAGAAAGGCCTCGAGGAGGCCAGGTTGTGGCAGTTTTGCGATGCCCCTGGGATGCCCTTTGCAGCTGCAGTGTGCCCGCAGCTCTGGGCCTTTTAGTTTGCGGAACCCTAACCCTAGGCGTAACCCTAACCCTAGGCCGGGCAGGAAATCAGCCTAGGGTTAGGGCAGGTGCCAAGGAGAAAGCCCTCGAGGAGGCCAGGTTGTGGCAGTTTTGCGATGCCCCTGGGATGCCCTTTGCAGCTGCAGTGTGCCCGCAGCTCTGGGCTTTTAGTTTGCGGAACCCTAACCCTAGGCGTAACCCTAACCCTAACCCTAGGCAGGGCAGCCAATCAGCCTAGGGTTAGGGCAGGTGCCAAGGAGAAAGCCCTCGAGGAGGCCAGGTTGTGGCAGTTTTGCGATGCCCCTGGGATGCCCTTTGCAGCTGCAGTGTGCCCGCAGCTCTGGGCCTTTTAGTTTGCGGAACCCTAACCCTAGGCCTAACCCTAACCCTAGGCCGGGCAGGAAATCAGCCTAGGGTTAGGGCAGGTGCCAAGGAGAAAGCCCTCGAGGAGGCCAGGTTGTGGCAGTTTTGCGATGCCCCTGGGATGCCCTTTGCAGCTGCAGTGTGCCCGCAGCTCTGGGCCTTTTAGTTTGCGGAACCCTAACCCTAGGCGTAACCCTAACCCTAACCCTAGGCAGGGCAGCCAATCAGCCTAGGGTTAGGGCAGGTGCCAAGGAGAAAGCCTCGAGGAGGCCAGGTTGTGGCAGTTTTGCGATGCCCCTGGGATGCCCTTTGCAGCTGCAGTGTGCCCGCAGCTCTGGGCCTTTTAGTTTGCGGAACCCTAACCCTAGGCGTAACCCTAACCCTAACCCTAGGCAGGGCAGCCAATCAGCCTAGGGTTAGGGCAGGTGCCAAGGAGAAAGCCCTCGAGGAGGCCAGGTTGTGGCAGTTTTGCGATGCCCCTGGGATGCCCTTTGCAGCTGCAGTGTGCCCGCAGCTCTGGGCCTTTTAGTTTGCGGAACCCTAACCCTAGGCGTAACCCTAACCCTAACCCTAGGCCGGGCAGGAAATCAGCCTAGGGTTAGGGCAGGTGCCAAGGAGAAAGGCCTCGAGGAGGCCAGGTTGTGGCAGTTTTGCGATGCCCCTGGGATGCCCTTTGCAGCTGCAGTGTGCCCGCAGCTCTGGGCCTTTTAGTTTGCGGAACCCTAACCCTAGGCCTAACCCTAACCCTAACCCTAGGCAGGGCAGCCAATCAGCCTAGGGTTAGGGCAGGTGCCAAGGAGAAAGCCTCGAGGAGGCCAGGTTGTGGCAGTTTTGCGATTGCCCCTGGGATGCCCTTTGCAGCTGCAGTGTGCCCGCAGCTCTGGGCCTTTTAGTTTGCGGAACCCTAACCCTAGGCGTAACCCTAACCCTAGGCCGGGCAGGAAATCAGCCTAGGGTTAGGGCAGGTGCCAAGGAGAAAGCCCTCGAGGAGGCCAGGTTGTGGCAGTTTTGCGATGCCCCTGGGATGCCCTTTGCAGCTGCAGTGTGCCCGCAGCTCTGGGCCTTTTAGTTTGCGGAACCCTAACCCTAGGCGTAACCCTAACCCTAACCCTAGGCAGGGCAGCCAATCAGCCTAGGGTTAGGGCAGGTGCCAAGGAGAAAGCCCTCGAGGAGGCCAGGTTGTGGCAGTTTTGCGATGCCCCTGGGATGCCCTTTGCAGCTGCAGTGTGCCCGCAGCTCTGGGCCTTTTAGTTTGCGGAACCCTAACCCTAGGCGTAACCCTAACCCTAACCCTAGGCAGGGCAGCCAATCAGCCTAGGGTTAGGGCAGGTGCCAAGGAGAAAGCCCTCGAGGAGGCCAGGTTGTGGCAGTTTTGCGATGCCCCTGGATGCCCTTTGCAGCTGCAGTGTGCCCGCAGCTCTGGGCCTTTTAGTTTGCGGAACCCTAACCCTAGGCGTAACCCTAACCCTAGGCCGGGCAGGAAATCAGCCTAGGGTTAGGGCAGGTGCCAAGGAGAAAGCCCTCGAGGAGGCCAGGTTGTGGCAGTTTTGCGATGCCCCTGGGATGCCCTTTGCAGCTGCAGTGTGCCCGCAGCTCTGGGCCTTTTAGTTTGCGGAACCCTAACCCTAGGCGTAACCCTAACCCTAACCCTAGGCAGGGCAGCCAATCAGCCTAGGGTTAGGGCAGGTGCCAAGGAGAAAGCCCTCGAGGAGGCCAGGTTGTGGCAGTTTTGCGATGCCCTGGGATGCCCTTTGCAGCTGCAGTGTGCCCGCAGCTCTGGGCCTTTTAGTTTGCGGAACCCTAACCCTAGGCGTAACCCTAACCCTAACCCTAGGCAGGGCAGCCAATCAGCCTAGGGTTAGGGCAGGTGCCAAGGAGAAAGCCCTCGAGGAGGCCAGGTTGTGGCAGTTTTGCGATGCCCCTGGGATGCCCTTTGCAGCTGCAGTGTGCCCGCAGCTCTGGGCCTTTTAGTTTGCGGAACCCTAACCCTAGGCCTAACCCTAACCCTAGCAGGGCAGGCAATCAGCCTAGGGTTAGGGCAGGTGCCAAGGAGAAAGCCCTCGAGGAGGCCAGGTTGTGGCAGTTTTGCGATGCCCCTGGGATGCCCTTTGCAGCTGCAGTGTGCCCGCAGCTCTGGGCCTTTTAGTTTGCGGAACCCTAACCCTAGGCCTAACCCTAACCTAACCCTAGGCAGGGCAGGCAATCAGCCTAGGGTTAGGGCAGGTGCCAAGGAGAAAGCCCTCGAGGAGGCCAGGTTGTGGCAGTTTTGCGATGCCCCTGGGATGCCCTTTGCAGCTGCAGTGTGCCCGCAGCTCTGGGCCTTTTAGTTTGCGGAACCCTAACCCTAGGCGTAACCCTAACCCTAACCCTAGGCAGGGCAGCCAATCAGCCTAGGGTTAGGGCAGGTGCCAAGGAGAAAGCCCTCGAGGAGGCCAGGTTGTGGCAGTTTTGCGATGCCCCTGGGATGCCCTTTGCAGCTGCAGTGTGCCCGCAGCTCTGGGCCTTTTAGTTTGCGGAACCCTAACCCTAGGCGTAACCCTAACCCTAACCCTAGGCAGGGCAGCCAATCAGCCTAGGGTTAGGGCAGGTGCCAAGGAGAAAGCCCTCGAGGAGGCCAGGTTGTGGCAGTTTTGCGATGCCCCTGGGATGCCCTTTGCAGCTGCAGTGTGCCCGCAGCTCTGGGCCTTTTAGTTTGCGGAACCCTAACCCTAGGCGTAACCCTAACCCTAGGCAGGGCAGGAAATCAGCCTAGGGTTAGGGCAGGTGCCAAGGAGAAAGCCCTCGAGGAGGCCAGGTTGTGGCAGTTTTGCGATGCCCCTGGGATGCCCTTTGCAGCTGCAGTGTGCCCGCAGCTCTGGGCCTTTTAGTTTGCGGAACCCTAACCCTAGGCGTAACCCTAACCTAACCCTAGGCCGGGCAGGAAATCAGCCTAGGGTTAGGGCAGGTGCCAAGGAGAAAGCCCTCGAGGAGGCCAGGTTGTGGCAGTTTTGCGATGCCCCTGGGATGCCCTTTGCAGCTGCAGTGTGCCCGCAGCTCTGGGCCTTTTAGTTTGCGGAACCCTAACCCTAGGCGTAACCCTAACCCTAACCCTAGGCAGGGCAGCCAATCAGCCTAGGGTTAGGGCAGGTGCCAAGGAGAAAGCCCTCGAGGAGGCCAGGTTGTGGCAGTTTTGCGATGCCCCTGGATGCCCTTTGCAGCTGCAGTGTGCCCGCAGCTCTGGGCCTTTTAGTTTGCGGAACCCTAACCCTAGGCGTAACCCTAACCCTAACCCTAGGCAGGGCAGCCAATCAGCCTAGGGTTAGGGCAGGTGCCAAGGAGAAAGCCCTCGAGGAGGCCAGGTTGTGGCAGTTTTGCGATGCCCCTGGGATGCCCTTTGCAGCTGCAGTGTGCCCGCAGCTCTGGGCCTTTTAGTTTGCGGAACCCTAACCCTAGGCGTAACCCTAACCCTAGGCCGGGCAGGAAATCAGCCTAGGGTTAGGGCAGGTGCCAAGGAGAAAGCCCTCGAGGAGGCCAGGTTGTGGCAGTTTTGCGATGCCCCTGGGATGCCCTTTGCAGCTGCAGTGTGCCCGCAGCTCTGGGCCTTTTAGTTTGCGGAACCCTAACCCTAGGCGTAACCCTAACCCTAACCCTAGGCAGGGCAGCCAATCAGCCTAGGGTTAGGGCAGGTGCCAAGGAGAAAGCCCTCGAGGAGGCCAGGTTGTGGCAGTTTTGCGATGCCCCTGGGATGCCCTTTGCAGCTGCAGTGTGCCCGCAGCTCTGGGCCTTTTAGTTTGCGGAACCCTAACCCTAGGCGTAACCCTAACCCTAACCCTAGGCAGGGCAGCCAATCAGCCTAGGGTTAGGGCAGGTGCCAAGGAGAAAGCCCTCGAGGAGGCCAGGTTGTGGCAGTTTTGCGATGCCCCTGGGATGCCCTTTGCAGCTGCAGTGTGCCCGCAGCTCTGGGCCTTTTAGTTTGCGGAACCCTAACCCTAGGCCTAACCCTAACCCTAGGCAGGGCAGGCAATCAGCCTAGGGTTAGGGCAGGTGCCAAGGAGAAAGCCCTCGAGGAGGCCAGGTTGTGGCAGTTTTGCGATGCCCCTGGGATGCCCTTTGCAGCTGCAGTGTGCCCGCAGCTCTGGGCCTTTTAGTTTGCGGAACCCTAACCCTAGGCGTAACCCTAACCCTAACCCTAGGCAGGGCAGCCAATCAGCCTAGGGTTAGGGCAGGTGCCAAGGAGAAAGCCCTCGAGGAGGCCAGGTTGTGGCAGTTTTGCGATGCCCCTGGGATGCCCTTTGCAGCTTGCAGTGTGCCCGCAGCTCTGGGCCTTTTAGTTTGCGGAACCCTAACCCTAGGCGTAACCCTAACCCTAACCCTAGGCAGGGCAGCCAATCAGCCTAGGGTTAGGGCAGGTGCCAAGGAGAAAGCCCTCGAGGAGGCCAGGTTGTGGCAGTTTTGCGATGCCCCTGGGATGCCCTTTGCAGCTGCAGTGTGCCCGCAGCTCTGGGCCTTTTAGTTGCGGAACCCTAACCCTAGGCCTAACCCTAACCCTAGGCAGGGCAGCAATCAGCCTAGGGTTAGGGCAGGTGCCAAGGAGAAAGCCCTCGAGGAGGCCAGGTTGTGGCAGTTTTGCGATGCCCCTGGGATGCCCTTTGCAGCTGCAGTGTGCCCGCAGCTCTGGGCCTTTTAGTTTGCGGAACCCTAACCCTAGGCGTAACCCTAACCCTAACCCTAGGCAGGGCAGCCAATCAGCCTAGGGTTAGGGCAGGTGCCAAGGAGAAAGCCCTCGAGGAGGCCAGGTTGTGGCAGTTTTGCGATGCCCCTGGATGCCCTTTGCAGCTGCAGTGTGCCCGCAGCTCTGGGCCTTTTAGTTTGCGGAACCCTAACCCTAGGCGTAACCCTAACCCTAACCCTAGGCAGGGCAGCCAATCAGCCTAGGGTTAGGGCAGGTGCCAAGGAGAAAGGCCTCGAGGAGGCCAGGTTGTGGCAGTTTTGCGATGCCCCTGGGATGCCCTTTGCAGCTGCAGTGTGCCCGCAGCTCTGGGCCTTTTAGTTTGCGGAACCCTAACCCTAGGCGTAACCCTAACCCTAGGCCGGGCAGGCAATCAGCCTAGGGTTAGGGCAGGTGCCAAGGAGAAAGCCCTCGAGGAGGCCAGGTTGTGGCAGTTTTGCGATGCCCTGGGATGCCCTTTGCAGCTGCAGTGTGCCCGCAGCTCTGGGCCTTTTAGTTTGCGGAACCCTAACCCTAGGCGTAACCCTAACCCTACCCTAGGCCGGGCAGGAAATCAGCCTAGGGTTAGGGCAGGTGCCAAGGAGAAAGCCCTCGAGGAGGCCAGGTTGTGGCAGTTTTGCGATGCCCCTGGGATGCCCTTTGCAGCTGCAGTGTGCCCGCAGCTCTGGGCCTTTTAGTTTGCGGAACCCTAACCCTAGGCGTAACCCTAACCCTAACCCTAGGCAGGGCAGCCAATCAGCCTAGGGTTAGGGCAGGTGCCAAGGAGAAAGCCTCGAGGAGGCCAGGTTGTGGCAGTTTTGCGATGCCCCTGGGATGCCCTTTGCAGCTGCAGTGTGCCCGCAGCTCTGGGCCTTTTAGTTTGCGGAACCCTAACCCTAGGCGTAACCCTAACCCTAACCCTAGGCAGGGCAGCCAATCAGCCTAGGGTTAGGGCAGGTGCCAAGGAGAAAGCCCTCGAGGAGGCCAGGTTGTGGCAGTTTTGCGATGCCCCTGGGATGCCCTTTGCAGCTGCAGTGTGCCCGCAGCTCTGGGCCTTTTAGTTTGCGGAACCCTAACCCTAGGCGTAACCCTAACCCTAGGCCGGGCAGGAAATCAGCCTAGGGTTAGGGCAGGTGCCAAGGAGAAAGCCCTCGAGGAGGCCAGGTTGTGGCAGTTTTGCGATGCCCCTGGGATGCCCTTTGCAGCTGCAGTGTGCCCGCAGCTCTGGGCCTTTTAGTTTGCGGAACCCTAACCCTAGGCGTAACCCTAACCCTAACCCTAGGCAGGGCAGCCAATCAGCCTAGGGTTAGGGCAGGTGCCAAGGAGAAAGCCCTCGAGGAGGCCAGGTTGTGGCAGTTTTGCGATGCCCCTGGGATGCCCTTTGCAGCTGCAGTGTGCCCGCAGCTCTGGGCCTTTTAGTTTGCGGAACCCTAACCCTAGGCGTAACCCTAACCCTAACCCTAGGCAGGGCAGCCAATCAGCCTAGGGTTAGGGCAGGTGCCAAGGAGAAAGCCCTCGAGGAGGCCAGGTTGTGGCAGTTTTGCGATGCCCCTGGGATGCCCTTTGCAGCTGCAGTGTGCCCGCAGCTCTGGGCCTTTTAGTTTGCGGAACCCTAACCCTAGGCGTAACCCTAACCCTAGGCCGGGCAGGAAATCAGCCTAGGGTTAGGGCAGGTGCCAAGGAGAAAGCCCTCGAGGAGGCCAGGTTGTGGCAGTTTTGCGATGCCCCTGGGATGCCCTTTGCAGCTGCAGTGTGCCCGCAGCTCTGGGCCTTTTAGTTTGCGGAACCCTAACCCTAGGCGTAACCCTAACCCTAACCTAGGCCGGGCAGGAAATCAGCCTAGGGTTAGGGCAGGTGCCAAGGAGAAAGCCCTCGAGGAGGCCAGGTTGTGGCAGTTTTGCGATGCCCCTGGGATGCCCTTTGCAGCTGCAGTGTGCCCGCAGCTCTGGGCCTTTTAGTTTGCGGAACCCTAACCCTAGGCGTAACCCTAACCCTAACCCTAGGCAGGGCAGCCAATCAGCCTAGGGTTAGGGCAGGTGCCAAGGAGAAAGCCCTCGAGGAGGCCAGGTTGTGGCAGTTTTGCGATGCCCCTGGGATGCCCTTTGCAGCTGCAGTGTGCCCGCAGCTCTGGGCCTTTTAGTTTGCGGAACCCTACCCTAGGCCGTAACCCTAACCCTAACCCTAGGCAGGGCAGCCAATCAGCCTAGGGTTAGGGCAGGTGCCAAGGAGAAAGCCCTCGAGGAGGCCAGGTTGTGGCAGTTTTGCGATGCCCCTGGGATGCCCTTTGCAGCTGCAGTGTGCCCGCAGCTCTGGGCCTTTTAGTTTGCGGAACCCTAACCCTAGGCGTAACCCTAACCCTAGGCCGGGCAGGAAATCAGCCTAGGGTTAGGGCAGGTGCCAAGGAGAAAGCCCTCGAGGAGGCCAGGTTGTGGCAGTTTTGCGATGCCCCTGGGATGCCCTTTGCAGCTGCAGTGTGCCCGCAGCTCTGGGCCTTTTAGTTTGCGGAACCCTAACCCTAGGCGTAACCCTAACCCTAACCCTAGGCAGGGCAGCCAATCAGCTAGGGTTAGGGCAGGTGCCAAGGAGAAAGCCCTCGAGGAGGCCAGGTTGTGGCAGTTTTGCGATGCCCCTGGGATGCCCTTTGCAGCTGCAGTGTGCCCGCAGCTCTGGGCCTTTTAGTTTGCGGAACCCTAACCCTAGGCGTAACCCTAACCCTAACCCTAGGCAGGGCAGCCAATCAGCCTAGGGTTAGGGCAGGTGCCAAGGAGAAAGCCCTCGAGGAGGCCAGGTTGTGGCAGTTTTGCGATGCCCCTGGGATGCCCTTTGCAGCTGCAGTGTGCCCGCAGCTCTGGGCCTTTTAGTTGCGGAACCCTAACCCTAGGCCTACCCTAACCCTAGGCCGGGCAGAAATCAGCCTAGGGTTAGGGCAGGTGCCAAGGAGAAAGCCCTCGAGGAGGCCAGGTTGTGGCAGTTTTGCGATGCCCCTGGGATGCCCTTTGCAGCTGCAGTGTGCCCGCAGCTCTGGGCCTTTTAGTTTGCGGAACCCTAACCCTAGGCGTAACCCTAACCCTAACCCTAGGCAGGGCAGCCAATCAGCCTAGGGTTAGGGCAGGTGCCAAGGAGAAAGCCTCGAGGAGGCCAGGTTGTGGCAGTTTTGCGATGCCCCTGGGATGCCCTTTGCAGCTGCAGTGTGCCCGCAGCTCTGGGCCTTTTAGTTTGCGGAACCCTAACCCTAGGCGTAACCCTAACCCTAACCCTAGGCAGGGCAGCCAATCAGCCTAGGGTTAGGGCAGGTGCCAAGGAGAAAGCCTCGAGGAGGCCAGGTTGTGGCAGTTTTGCGATGCCCCTGGGATGCCCTTTGCAGCTGCAGTGTGCCCGCAGCTCTGGGCCTTTTAGTTTGCGGAACCCTAACCCTAGGCCTAACCCTAACCCTAGGCAGGGCAGCCAATCAGCCTAGGGTTAGGGCAGGTGCCAAGGAGAAAGGCCTCGAGGAGGCCAGGTTGTGGCAGTTTTGCGATGCCCCTGGGATGCCCTTTGCAGCTGCAGTGTGCCCGCAGCTCTGGGCCTTTTAGTTTGCGGAACCCTAACCCTAGGCGTAACCCTAACCCTAACCCTAGGCAGGGCAGCCAATCAGCCTAGGGTTAGGGCAGGTGCCAAGGAGAAAGGCCTCGAGGAGGCCAGGTTGTGGCAGTTTTGCGATGCCCCTGGGATGCCCTTTGCAGCTGCAGTGTGCCCGCAGCTCTGGGCCTTTTAGTTTGCGGAACCCTAACCCTAGGCTAACCCTAACCCTAACCCTAGGCAGGGCAGCAATCAGCCTAGGGTTAGGGCAGGTGCCAAGGAGAAAGGCCTCGAGGAGGCCAGGTTGTGGCAGTTTTGCGATGCCCCTGGGATGCCCTTTGCAGCTGCAGTGTGCCCGCAGCTCTGGGCCTTTTAGTTTGCGGAACCCTAACCCTAGGCGTAACCTAACCCTAACCCTAGGCCGGGCAGGAAATCAGCCTAGGGTTAGGGCAGGTGCCAAGGAGAAAGCCTCGAGGAGGCCAGGTTGTGGCAGTTTTGCGATGCCCCTGGGATGCCCTTTGCAGCTGCAGTGTGCCCGCAGCTCTGGGCCTTTTAGTTTGCGGAACCCTAACCCTAGGCGTAACCCTAACCCTAACCTAGGCCGGGCAGGAAATCAGCCTAGGGTTAGGGCAGGTGCCAAGGAGAAAGCCCTCGAGGAGGCCAGGTTGTGGCAGTTTTGCGATGCCCCTGGGATGCCCTTTGCAGCTGCAGTGTGCCCGCAGCTCTGGGCCTTTTAGTTTGCGGAACCCTAACCCTAGGCGTAACCCTAACCCTAACCCTAGGCAGGGCAGCCAATCAGCCTAGGGTTAGGGCAGGTGCCAAGGAGAAAGCCTCGAGGAGGCCAGGTTGTGGCAGTTTTGCGATGCCCCTGGGATGCCCTTTGCAGCTGCAGTGTGCCCGCAGCTCTGGGCCTTTTAGTTTGCGGAACCCTAACCCTAGGCGTACCTAACCCTAACCCTAGGCAGGGCAGCAATCAGCCTAGGGTTAGGGCAGGTGCCAAGGAGAAAGCCCTCGAGGAGGCCAGGTTGTGGCAGTTTTGCGATGCCCCTGGGATGCCCTTTGCAGCTGCAGTGTGCCCGCAGCTCTGGGCCTTTTAGTTTGCGGAACCCTAACCCTAGGCGTAACCCTAACCCTAGGCCGGGCAGGAAATCAGCCTAGGGTTAGGGCAGGTGCCAAGGAGAAAGCCCTCGAGGAGGCCAGGTTGTGGCAGTTTTGCGATGCCCCTGGGATGCCCTTTGCAGCTGCAGTGTGCCCGCAGCTCTGGGCCTTTTAGTTTGCGGAACCCTAACCCTAGGCGTAACCCTAACCCTAACCCTAGGCCGGGCAGGAAATCAGCCTAGGTATAGGGCAGTGCCAAGGAGAAAGGCTCGAGGAGGCCAGGTTGTGGCAGTTTTGCGATGCCCCTGGGATGCCCTTTGCAGCTGCAGTGTGCCCGCAGCTCTGGGCCTTTTAGTTTGCGGAACCCTAACCCTAGGCGTAACCCTAACCCTAGGCCGGGCAGGAAATCAAGCCTAGGGTTAGGGCAGGTGCCAAGGAGAAAGCACTCGAGGAGGCCAAGGTTGTGGCAGTTTTGCGATGCCCCTGGGATGCCCTTTGACAGCTGCAGATGTGCCCGCAGCTC
>NW_028167567.1:0-118000 GCF_963513975.1 Fringilla coelebs
GGCTTTTTCCCTGGGAAACAAAACTCACAAGTCACTGTTCTGGGTGTCAGTTTGCAGGACACACTTGGCGCTCTCAAACCAGACCAAGCTGGCACTGGTGCCACCTTGCGTCTGGGAGGCATCCTGCGAGAGGCTGATCTCCAGGTGGCACCCGGCTATTAAAGGCGGCATTAACCTAAACCATTTTACAGGCTTTTTCCCTGGGAAACAAAACTCACAAGCCACTGTTCTAGGTGTCAGTTTGCAGGAGCCACCTGGCACTCTCAAACCAGACCAAGTTGGAACTGGTGCCACCTTGCGTCTGGGAGGCATCCTGCGAGAGGCGGAATTCCAGGAGGCACCCGGCAATTTAGGGCCTCAGACCCCTGAACCATTGTACAGGCTTTTCCCCTGGGAAACAAAACTCACAAGCCACTGTTCTGGGTGTCAGTTTTCAGGACCCACTTGGCACTCTTAAACCAGACCAAGTTGGCGCTGGTGTCATGTTGCGCCTGGGAGGCATCCTGTGAGAGGCGGATCTCCAGGAGGCACCCGGCAATTTAAGGCCTCAGGCCCCTGAACCATCGTACAGGCTTTTTCCCTGGGAAACAAAACTCACAAGCCACTGTTCTGGGTGTCAGTTTTCAGGACCCACTTGGCACTCTTAAACCAGACCAAGTTGGCACTGGTGCCACCTTGTGTCTGGGAGGCATCCTGCGAGAGGCCGAATTCCGGGAGGCACCCGGCAATTTAAGGCCTCAGGACCCTGAACCATTGTACAGGCTTTTTCCCTGGGAAACAAAACTCACGAGCCACTGTTCTGGGTGTCAGTTTTCAGGACCCACTTGGCACTCTTAAACCAGACCACGTTGGCACTGGTGTCATGTTGCGCCTGGGAGGCATCCTGTGAGAGGCGGATCTCCAGGAGGCACCCGGCAATTTAAGGCCTCAGGCCCCTGAATCATTGTACAGGCTTTTTCCCTGGGAAACAAAACTCACAAGGCTCTGTTCTGGGTGTCAGTTTTCAGGACCCACTTGGCACTCTTAAACCAGACCAAGTTGGAACTGGTGCCACCTTGCGTCTGAGAGGCATCCTGCGGGAGGCCGAATTCTAGGAGGCACCCAGGAATTTAAGGCCGCAGGACCCTGAACCATTGTACAGGCTTTTTCCCTGGGAAACAAAACTCACAAGCCACTGTTCTGGGTGTCAGTTTTCAGGACCCACTTGGCACTCTTAAACCAGACCACGTTGGCACTGGTGTCATGTTGCGCCTGGGAGGCATCCTGTGAGAGGCGGATCTCCAGGAGGCACCCGGCAATTTAAGGCCTCAGGCCCCTGAACCATTGTACAGGCTTTTTCCCTGGGAAACAAAACTCACAAGGCTCTGTTCTGGGTGTCAGTTTTCAGGACCCACTTGGCACTCTTAAACCAGACCAAGTTGGAACTGGTGCCACCTTGCGTCTGAGAGGCATCCTGCGGGAGGACGAATTCTAGGAGGCACCCAGGAATTTAAGGCCGCAGGACCCTGAACCATTGTACAGGCTTTTTCCCTGGGAAACAAAACTCACAAGCCACTGTTCTGGGTGTCAGTTTTCAGGACCCACTTGGCACTCTCAAACCAGACCAAGTTGGAAATGGTGTCATTTTGCGTCTGGGAGGCACCCTGCGAGAGTCCAAATTCCAGGAGGCACCCGGCAATTTAAGGCCTCAGGCCCCTGAACCATTGTACAGGCTTTTTCCCTGGGAAACAAAACTCACAAGCCACTGTTCTGGGTGTCAGTTTGCAGGACACACTTGGCACTCTCAAACCAGACCAAGTTGGCACTGGTGCTACCTTGCATCTGGGAGTCATCAAGCGAGAGGCGCAATTCCAGGAGGCACCCGGCAATTTAAGGCCGCAGGACCCAAAACCATTCTACAGGCTTTTTCCCTGGGAAACAAAACTCACAAGCCACTGTTCTGGGTGTCAGTTTTCAGGACGCACTTGGCACTCTCAAACCAGACCAAGTTGGCACTGGTGCCACCTTGCCTCTGGGAGGCATCTTGCAAGACGCCGAATTCCAGGAGGCACCCGGCAATTTAAGGCCGCAGGACCCTGAACCATTGTACAGGTTTTTTCCCTGGGAAACAAAACTCACAAGCCACTGTTCTGGGTGTCAGTTTCCCGGACCCACTTGGCACTCTTAAACCAGACCAAGTTGGCACTGGTGTTGCTTAGCGTCTGGGAAACATCTGGCGAGATGCGGTATTTCAGGGGGCACCCTGCAATTTAAGGCCGCAGGACCCTGAACCATTGTACAGGCTTTTTCCCTGGGAAACAAAACTCACAAGCCACTGTTCTGGGTGTCAGTTTGCAGGACCCACTTGGCACTCTTAAACCAGACCAAGTTGGAACTGGTGCCACCTTGCGTCTGGGAGGCATCCTGCGAGTGGCCGAATTCCAGGAGGCACCCGGCAATTTAAGGCCTCAGGCCCCTGAACCATTGTACAGGCTTTTTCCCTGGGAAACAAAACTCACAAGCCACTGTTCTGGGTGTCAGTTTGCAGGACACACTTGGCACTCTCAAACCAGACCAAGCTGGCACTGGTGCCACCTTGCGTCTGGGAGGCATCCTGCGAGAGGCTGATCTCCAGGTGGCACCCAGCTATTAAAGGCGGCATTAACCAAAACCATTTTTGAGGCTTTTTCCCTGGGAAACAAAACTCACAAGTCACTGTTCTGGGTGTCAGTTTGCAGGAGCCACCTGGCACTCTTAAACCAGACCAAGTTGGCACTGGTGCCACCTTGCGTCTGGGAGGCATTTTGCGAGGGGCGCAATTCCAGGAGGCACCTGGCAATTTAAGGCCGCAGGACCCTGAACCATTGTACAGGCTTTTTCCCTGGGAAACAAAACTCACAAGCCACTGTTCTGGGTGTCAGTTTTCAGGACCCACTTGGCACTCTTAAACCAGACCAAGTTGGCACTGGTGTCATGTTGCGCCTGGGAGGCATCCTGTGAGAGGCGGATCTCCAGGAGGCACCCGGCAATTTAAGGCCTCAGGCCCCTGAACCATCGTACAGTCTTTTTCCCTGGGAAAGAAAACTCACAAGCCACTGTTCTGGGTGTCAGTTT
This sequence comes from Fringilla coelebs, assembly GCF_963513975.1. Classification (NCBI taxonomy): domain Eukaryota; kingdom Metazoa; phylum Chordata; class Aves; order Passeriformes; family Fringillidae; genus Fringilla; species Fringilla coelebs. Next base: position 3,094 of record NW_028167567.1, read on the forward strand.
TCAGGACCCACTTGACACTCTCAAACCAGACCAAGTTGGCACTGGTGCCACCTTGCGTCTGGGAGGCATCCTGCGAGAGGCGCAATTCCAGGAGACACCCGGCAATTTAAGGCCGCAGGACCCTGAACCATTGTACAGGCTTTTTCCCTGGGAAACAAAACTCACAAGCCACTGTTCTGGGTGTCAGTTTGCAGGACCCACTTGGCACTCTTAAACCAGACCAAGTTGGAACTGGTGCCACCTTGCGTCTGGGAGGCATCCTGCGAGAGGCCGAATTCCAGGAGGCACCCGGCTATTTAGGGCCGCAGGACCCTGAACCACTGTAGAGGCTTTTTCCCTGGGAAACAAAACTCACAAGCCACTGTTCTGGGTGTCAGTTTTCAGGACCCACTTGGCACTCTTAAACAAGACCAAGTTGGAACTGGTGCCATCTTGTGTCTGGGAGGCATCCTGCGAGTAGCCGAATTCCAGGAGGCACCCGGCAATTCAAGGCTTCAGGCCCCTGAACCATTGTACAGGCTTTTTCCCTGGGAAACAAAACTCACAAGCCACTGTTCTGGGTGTCAGTTTTCAGGACCCACTTGGCACTCTTAAACCAGACCAAGTTGGAAATGGTGTCATTTTGCGTCTGGGAGGCACCCTGTGAGAGGCGGATCTCCAGGAGGCACCCGGCAATTTAAGGCCGCAGGACCCTGAACCATTTTACAGGCTTTTTCCCTGGGAAAGAAAACTCACAAGCCACTGTTCTGGGTGTCAGTTTTCAGGACGCACTTGACACTCTCAAAGCAGACCAAGTTTGCACTGGTGCCACCTTGCGTCTGGGAGGCATCCTGCGAGAGGCGCAATTCCAGGAGGCACCCGGCAATTTAAGGCCGCAGGACCCTGAACCATTGTACAGGCTTTTTCCCTGGGAAACAAAACTCACAAGGCTCTGTTCTGGGTGTCAGTTTTCAGGACCCACTTGGCACTCTTAAACCAGACCAAGTTGGAACTGGTGCCACCTTGCGTCTGAGAGGCATCCTGCGGGAGGACGAATTCTAGGAGGCACCCAGGAATTTAAGGCCGCAGGACCCTGAACCATTGTACAGGCTTTTTCCCTGGGAAACAAAACTCACAAGCCACTGTTCTGGGTGTCAGTTTTCAGGACCCACTTGGCACTCTCAAACCAGACCAAGTTGGAAATGGTGTCATTTTGCGTCTGGGAGGCACCCTGCGAGAGTCCAAATTCCAGGAGGCACCCGGCAATTTAAGGCCTCAGGCCCCTGAACCATTGTACAGGCTTTTTCCCTGGGAAACAAAACTCACAAGCCACTGTTCTGGGTGTCAGTTTGCAGGACACACTTGGCACTCTCAAACCAGACCAAGTTGGCACTGGTGCTACCTTGCATCTGGGAGTCATCAAGCGAGAGGCGCAATTCCAGGAGGCACCCGGCAATTTAAGGCCGCAGGACCCAAAACCATTCTACAGGCTTTTTCCCTGGGAAACAAAACTCACAAGCCACTGTTCTGGGTGTCAGTTTTCAGGACGCACTTGGCACTCTCAAACCAGACCAAGTTGGCACTGGTGCCACCTTGCCTCTGGGAGGCATCTTGCAAGACGCCGAATTCCAGGAGGCACCCGGCAATTTAAGGCCGCAGGACCCTGAACCATTGTACAGGTTTTTTCCCTGGGAAACAAAACTCACAAGCCACTGTTCTGGGTGTCAGTTTCCCGGACCCACTTGGCACTCTTAAACCAGACCAAGTTGGCACTGGTGTTGCTTAGCGTCTGGGAAACATCTGGCGAGATGCGGTATTTCAGGGGGCACCCTGCAATTTAAGGCCGCAGGACCCTGAACCATTGTACAGGCTTTTTCCCTGGGAAACAAAACTCACAAGCCACTGTTCTGGGTGTCAGTTTGCAGGACCCACTTGGCACTCTTAAACCAGACCAAGTTGGAACTGGTGCCACCTTGCGTCTGGGAGGCATCCTGCGAGTGGCCGAATTCCAGGAGGCACCCGGCAATTTAAGGCCTCAGGCCCCTGAACCATTGTACAGGCTTTTTCCCTGGGAAACAAAACTCACAAGCCACTGTTCTGGGTGTCAGTTTGCAGGACACACTTGGCACTCTCAAACCAGACCAAGCTGGCACTGGTGCCACCTTGCGTCTGGGAGGCATCCTGCGAGAGGCTGATCTCCAGGTGGCACCCAGCTATTAAAGGCGGCATTAACCAAAACCATTTTTGAGGCTTTTTCCCTGGGAAACAAAACTCACAAGTCACTGTTCTGGGTGTCAGTTTGCAGGAGCCACCTGGCACTCTTAAACCAGACCAAGTTGGCACTGGTGCCACCTTGCGTCTGGGAGGCATTTTGCGAGGGGCGCAATTCCAGGAGGCACCTGGCAATTTAAGGCCGCAGGACCCTGAACCATTGTACAGGCTTTTTCCCTGGGAAACAAAACTCACAAGCCACTGTTCTGGGTGTCAGTTTTCAGGACCCACTTGGCACTCTTAAACCAGACCAAGTTGGCACTGGTGTCATGTTGCGCCTGGGAGGCATCCTGTGAGAGGCGGATCTCCAGGAGGCACCCGGCAATTTAAGGCCTCAGGCCCCTGAACCATCGTACAGTCTTTTTCCCTGGGAAAGAAAACTCACAAGCCACTGTTCTGGGTGTCAGTTTTCAGGACCCACTTGACACTCTCAAACCAGACCAAGTTGGCACTGGTGCCACCTTGCGTCTGGGAGGCATCCTGCGAGAGGCGCAATTCCAGGAGACACCCGGCAATTTAAGGCCGCAGGACCCTGAACCATTGTACAGGCTTTTTCCCTGGGAAACAAAACTCACAAGCCACTGTTCTGGGTGTCAGTTTGCAGGACCCACTTGGCACTCTTAAACCAGACCAAGTTGGAACTGGTGCCACCTTGCGTCTGGGAGGCATCCTGCGAGAGGCCGAATTCCAGGAGGCACCCGGCTATTTAGGGCCGCAGGACCCTGAACCACTGTAGAGGCTTTTTCCCTGGGAAACAAAACTCACAAGCCACTGTTCTGGGTGTCAGTTTTCAGGACCCACTTGGCACTCTTAAACAAGACCAAGTTGGAACTGGTGCCATCTTGTGTCTGGGAGGCATCCTGCGAGTAGCCGAATTCCAGGAGGCACCCGGCAATTCAAGGCTTCAGGCCCCTGAACCATTGTACAGGCTTTTTCCCTGGGAAACAAAACTCACAAGCCACTGTTCTGGGTGTCAGTTTTCAGGACCCACTTGGCACTCTTAAACCAGACCAAGTTGGAAATGGTGTCATTTTGCGTCTGGGAGGCACCCTGTGAGAGGCGGATCTCCAGGAGGCACCCGGCAATTTAAGGCCGCAGGACCCTGAACCATTTTACAGGCTTTTTCCCTGGGAAAGAAAACTCACAAGCCACTGTTCTGGGTGTCAGTTTTCAGGACGCACTTGACACTCTCAAAGCAGACCAAGTTTGCACTGGTGCCACCTTGCGTCTGGGAGGCATCCTGCGAGAGGCGCAATTCCAGGAGGCACCCGGCAATTTAAGGCCGCAGGACCCTGAACCATTGTACAGGCTTTTTCCCTGGGAAACAAAACTCACAAGCCACTGTTCTGGGTGTCAGTTTTCAGGACCCACTTGACACTCTCAAAGCAGACCAAGTTGGCACTGGTGCCACCTTGCGTCTGAGAGGCATCCTGCGAGAGGCGGAATTCCAGGAGGCACCCGGGTAGTTTAAGGCCGCAGGACCCTGAACCATTGTACAGGCTTTTTCCCTGGGAAACAAAACTCACAAGCCACTGTTCTGGGTGTCAGTTTTCAGGACCCACTTGGCACTCTTAAACCAGACCAAGTCGGAACTGGTGTTTCTTAGCGTCTGGGAAACATCTGGCGTGATGCAAAATTCAGGGAGGCACCCTGCAATTTAAGGCCGCAGGACCCTGAACCATTTTACAGGCTTTTTCCCTGGGAAACAAAACTCACAAGCCACTGTTCTGGGTGTAAGTTTGCAGGAGACACCTGGTACCCTCAAACCAGACCAAGTTGGCACTGGTGCCACCTTGCGTCTGGGAGGCATCCTGCGAGAGGCGCAATTCAAGGAGGCACCCGGCAATGTAAGGCCGCAGGACCCTGAACCATGGTACAGGCTTTTTCCCTGGGAAACAAAACTCACAAGCCACTGTTCTGGGTGTCAGTTTTCAGGACCCACTTGGCACTCTCAAACCAGACCAAGTTGGCACTGGTGCCACCTTGTGTCTGGGAGGCATCCTGCGAGTAGCGGATCTCCAGGAGGCACCCGGCAATTTAAGTCCGCAGGACCCTGAACCATTGTACAGGCTTTTTCCCTGGGAAACAAAACTCACAAGCCACTGTTCTGGGTGTCAGTTTTCAGGACCCACTTGACACTCTCAAAGCAGACCAAGTTGGCACTGGTGCCACCTTGCGTCTGGGAGGCATCCTGCGAGAGGCGCATTTCCAGGAGGCAACCGGCAATTTAAGGCCGCAGGACCCTGAACCATTGTACAGGCTTTTTCCCTGGGAAACAAAACTCACAAGCCACTGTTCTGGGTGTCAGTTTTCAGGACCCACTTGGCACTCTTAAACCAGACCAAGTTGGCACTGGTGCCACCTTGTGTCTGGGAGGCATCCTGCGAGAGGCCGAATTCCAGGAGGCACCCGGCAATTTAAGGCCTCAGGCCCCTGAACCATGGTACAGGCTTTTTCCCTGGGAAACAAAACTCACAAGCCACTGTTCTGGGTGTCAGTTTGCAGGAAACACTTGGCACTCTCAAACCAGACCAAGTTGGCACTGGTGCCACCTTGCATCTGGGAGGCATCCTGCGAGAGGCGCAATTCAAGGAGGCACGCGGCAATTTAAGGCCGCAGGACCCTGAACCATTGTACAGGCTTTTTCCCTGGGAAACAAAACTCACAAGCCACTGTTCTGGGTGTCAGTTTTCAGGACCCACTTGACACTCTCAAAGCAGACCAAGTTGGCAGTGGTGCCACCTTGCGTCTGGGAGGCATCCTGCGAGAGGCGCAATTCCAGGAGGCACCTGGCAATTTAAGGCCGCAGGCCCCTGAACCATTGTACAGGCTTTTTCCCTGGGAAACAAAACTCACAAGCCACTGTTCTAGTTTCAGTTTTCAGGGCCCACTTGGAACTCTTAAACCAGACCAAGTTGGCACTGGTGCCACCTTGCGTCTGGGAGGCATCCTGCGAGTGGCCGAATTCCAGGAGGCACCCGGCAATTTAAGGCCTCAGGCCCCTGAACCATTGTACAGGCTTTCTCCCTGGCAAACAAAACTCACAAGCCACTGTTCTGGGTGTCAGTTTGCAGGAGCCACCTGGCACTCTCAAACCAGACAAGTTGGCACTGGTGTCATGTTGCGCCTGAAAGGCAGCCGGCGAGAGGCGGATCTCCAGGAGGCACCCCGCAATTAAAGTTCGCAGGACCCTGAACCATTGTACAGGCTTTTTCCCTGGGAAACAAAACTCACAAGCCACTTTTCTGGGTGTCAGTTTACAGGAGCCACCTGGCACTCTCAAAGCAGACCAATGCGCACTGGTGCCACCTTGCGTCTGGGAGGCATCCTGCGAGAGGCCGAATTCCAGGAGGCACCCGGCAATTTAAGGCCGCAGGACCCTGAACCATTGTACAGGCTTTTTCCCTGGGAAACAAAACTCACAAGCCACTGTTCTGGGTGTCAGTTTTCAGGACCCACTTGGCACTCTCAAACCAGACCAAGTTGGATATGGTGTCATTTTGCGTCTGGGAGGCACCCTGCGAGAGTCCGAATTCCAGGAGGCACCCGGCAATTTAAGGCCTCAGGCCCCTGAACCATTGTACAGGCTTTTTCCCTGGGAAACAAAACTCACAAGTCACTGTTCTGGGTGTCAGTTTGCAGGACCCACTTGACACTCTCAAAGCAGACCAAGTTGGCAGTGGTGCCACCTTGCGTCTGGGAGGCATCCTGCGAGAGGCTGATCTCCAGGTGGCACCCGGCTATTAAAGGCGGCATTAACCTAAACCATTTTAGAGGCTTTTTCCCTGGGCAACAAAACTCACAAGTCACTGTTCTGGGTGTCAGTTTGCAGGAGCCACCTGGCACTCTCAAACCAGACCAAGTTGGCACTGGTGCCACCTTGCGTCTGGGAGGCATCCTGCGAGAGGCGCAATTCAAGGAGGCACCTGGCAATTTAAGGCCGCAGGACCCTGAACCATTGTACAGGCTTTTTCCCTGGGAAACAAAACTCACAAGCCACTGTTCTCGGTGTCAGTTTTCAGGACCCACTTGGCACTCTTAAACCAGACCAAGTTGGCACTGGTGTCATGTTGCGCCTGGGAGGCATCCTGTGAGAGGCGGATCTCCAGGAGGCACCCGGCAATTTAAGGCCTCAGGCCCCTGAACCATCGTACAGGCTTTTTCTCTGGGAAACAAAACTCACAAGCCACTGTTCTGGGTGTCAGTTTTCAGGACCCACTTGACACTCTCAAAGCAGACCAAGTTGGCACTGGTGCCACCTTGCGTCTGGGAGACATCCTGCGAGAGGCACAATTCCAGGAGACACCCGGCAATTTAAGGCCGCAGGACCCTGAACCATTGTACAGGCTTTTTCCCTGGGAAACAAAACTCACAAGCCACTGTTCTGGGTGTCAGTTTTCAGGACCCACTTGGCACTCTTAAACCAGACCAAGTTGGAACTGGTGCCACCTTGTGTCTGGGAGGCATCTTGCGAGAGGCCAAATTCCAGGAGGCACCCGGCAATTTAAGGCCGCAGGACCCTGAACCACTGTACAGGCTTTTTCCCTGGGAAACAAAACTCACAAGCCAGTGTTCTGGGTGTCAGTTTTCAGGACCCACTTGGCACTCTTAAACAAGACCAAGTTGGAACTGGTGCCATCTTGTGTCTGGGAGGCATCCTGCGAGTAGCCGAATTCCAGGAGGCACCCGGCAATTCAAGGCTTCAGGCCCCTGAACCATTGTACAGGCTTTTTCCCTGGGAAACAAAACTCACAAGCCACTGTTCTGGGTGTCAGTTTTCAGGACCCACTTGGCCCTCTCAAACCAGACCAAGTTGGAAATGGTGTCATTTTGCCTCTGGAAGGCACCCTGTGAGAGGCGGATCTCTAGGAGGCACCCGGCAATTTCAGGCCGCAGGACCCTGAACCATTGTACAGGCTTTTTCCCTGGGAAACAAAACTCACAAGCCACTGTTCTGGGTGTCAGTTTTCAGGACCCACTTGACACTCTCAAACCAGACCAAGTTGGCACTGGTGCCACCTTGCGTCTGGGAGGCATCCTGCGAGAGGCGCAATTCCAGGAGGCACCCGGGTAGTTAGGGCCGCAGGACCCTGAACCATTTTACAGGCTTTTTCCCTGGGAAACAAAACTCACAAGCCACTGTTCTGGGTGTAAGTTTGCAGGAGACACCTGGTACCCTCAAACCAGACCAAGTTGGCACTGGTGCCACCTTGCGTCTGGGAGGCATCCTGCGAGAGGCGCAATTCAAGGAGGCACCCGGCAATGTAAGGCCGCAGGACCCTGAACCATGGTACAGGCTTTTTCCCTGGGAAACAAAACTCACAAGCCACTGTTCTGGGTGTCAGTTTTCAGGACCCACTTGGCACTCTCAAACCAGACCAAGTTGGCACTGGTGCCACCTTGTGTCTGGGAGGCATCCTGCGAGTAGCGGATCTCCAGGAGGCACCCGGCAATTTAAGTCCGCAGGACCCTGAACCATTGTACAGGCTTTTTCCCTGGGAAACAAAACTCACAAGCCACTGTTCTGGGTGTCAGTTTTCAGGACCCACTTGACACTCTCAAAGCAGACCAAGTTGGCACTGGTGCCACCTTGCGTCTGGGAGGCATCCTGCGAGAGGCGCATTTCCAGGAGGCAACCGGCAATTTAAGGCCGCAGGACCCTGAACCATTGTACAGGCTTTTTCCCTGGGAAACAAAACTCACAAGCCACTGTTCTGGGTGTCAGTTTTCAGGACCCACTTGGCACTCTTTAACCAGACCAAGTTGGCACTGGTGCCACCTTGTGTCTGGGAGGCATCCTGCGAGAGGCCGAATTCCAGGAGGCACCCGGCAATTTAAGGCCTCAGGCCCCTGAACCATGGTACAGGCTTTTTCCCTGGGAAACAAAACTCACAAGCCACTGTTCTGGGTGTCAGTTTGCAGGAAACACTTGGCACTCTCAAACTAGACCAAGTTGGCACTGGTGCCACCTTGCATCTGGGAGGCATCCTGCGAGAGGCGCAATTCAAGGAGGCACGCGGCAATTTAAGGCCGCAGGACCCTGAACCATTGTACAGGCTTTTTCCCTGGGAAACAAAACTCACAAGCCACTGTTCTGGGTGTCAGTTTTCAGGACCCACTTGACACTCTCAAAGCAGACCAAGTTGGCAGTGGTGCCACCTTGCGTCTGGGAGGCATCCTGCGAGAGGCGCAATTCCAGGAGGCACCTGGCAATTTAAGGCCGCAGGCCCCTGAACCATTGTACAGGCTTTTTCCCTGGGAAACAAAACTCACAAGCCACTGTTCTAGTTTCAGTTTTCAGGGCCCACTTGGAACTCTTAAACCAGACCAAGTTGGCACTGGTGCCACCTTGCGTCTGGGAGGCATCCTGCGAGTGGCCGAATTCCAGGAGGCACCCGGCAATTTAAGGCCTCAGGCCCCTGAACCATTGTACAGGCTTTCTCCCTGGCAAACAAAACTCACAAGCCACTGTTCTGGGTGTCAGTTTGCAGGAGCCACCTGGCACTCTCAAACCAGACAAGTTGGCACTGGTGTCATGTTGCGCCTGAAAGGCAGCCGGCGAGAGGCGGATCTCCAGGAGGCACCCCGCAATTAAAGTTCGCAGGACCCTGAACCATTGTACAGGCTTTTTCCCTGGGAAACAAAACTCACAAGCCACTTTTCTGGGTGTCAGTTTACAGGAGCCACCTGGCACTCTCAAAGCAGACCAATGCGCACTGGTGCCACCTTGCGTCTGGGAGGCATCCTGCGAGAGGCCGAATTCCAGGAGGCACCCGGCAATTTAAGGCCGCAGGACCCTGAACCATTGTACAGGCTTTTTCCCTGGGAAACAAAACTCACAAGCCAGTGTTCTGGGTGTCAGTTTTCAGGACCCACTTGGCACTCTCAAATCAGACCAAGTTGGATATGGTGTCATTTTGCGTCTGGGAGGCACCCTGCGAGAGTCCGAATTCCAGGAGGCACCCGGCAATTTAAGGCCTCAGGCCCCTGAACCATTGTACAGGCTTTTTCCCTGGGAAACAAAACTCACAAGTCACTGTTCTGGGTGTCAGTTTGCAGGACCCACTTGACACTCTCAAAGCAGACCAAGTTGGCAGTGGTGCCACCTTGCGTCTGGGAGGCATCCTGCGAGAGGCTGATCTCCAGGTGGCACCCGGCTATTAAAGGCGGCATTAACCTAAACCATTTTAGAGGCTTTTTCCCTGGGCAACAAAACTCACAAGTCACTGTTCTGGGTGTCAGTTTGCAGGAGCCACCTGGCACTCTCAAACCAGACCAAGTTGGCACTGGTGCCACCTTGCGTCTGGGAGGCATCCTGCGAGAGGCGCAATTCAAGGAGGCACCTGGCAATTTAAGGCCGCAGGACCCTGAACCATTGTACAGGCTTTTTCCCTGGGAAACAAAACTCACAAGCCACTGTTCTGGGTGTCAGTTTTCAGGACCCACTTGGCACTCTTAAACCAGACCAAGTTGGCACTGGTGTCATGTTGCGCCTGGGAGGCATCCTGTGAGAGGCGGATCTCCAGGAGGCACCCGGCAATTTAAGGCCTCAGGCCCCTGAACCATCGTACAGGCTTTTTCCCTGGGAAACAAAACTCACAAGCCACTGTTCTGGGTGTCAGTTTTCAGGACCCACTTGACACTCTCAAAGCAGACCAAGTTGGCACTGGTGCCACCTTGCGTCTGGGAGACATCCTGCGAGAGGCACAATTCCAGGAGACACCCGGCAATTTAAGGCCGCAGGACCCTGAACCATTGTACAGGCTTTTTCCCTGGGAAACAAAACTCACAAGCCACTGTTCTGGGTGTCAGTTTTCAGGACCCACTTGGCACTCTTAAACCAGACCAAGTTGGAACTGGTGCCACCTTGTGTCTGGGAGGCATCTTGCGAGAGGCCAAATTCCAGGAGGCACCCGGCAATTTAAGGCCGCAGGACCCTGAACCACTGTAGAGGCTTTTTCCCTGGGAAACAAAACTCACAAGCCACTGTTCTGGGTGTCAGTTTTCAGGACCCACTTGGCACTCTTAAACAAGACCAAGTTGGAACTGGTGCCATCTCGTGTCTGGGAGGCATCCTGCGAGTAGCCGAATTCCAGGAGGCACCCGGCAATTCAAGGCTTCAGGCCCCTGAACCATTGTACAGGCTTTTTCCCTGGGAAACAAAACTCACAAGCCACTGTTCTGGGTGTAAGTTTGCAGGAGCCACCTGGCACTCTCAAACCAGACCAAGTTGGCACTGGTGCCACCTTGTGTCTGGGAGGCATCCTGCGAGAGGCGCAATTCAAGGAGGCACCCGGCAATGTAAGGCGTCAGGCCCCTGAACCATTGTACAGGCTTTTTCCCTGGGAAACAAAACTCACAAGCCACTGTTCTGGGTGTCAGTTTTCAGGACGCACTTGGCACTCTCAAACCAGACCAAGTTGGCACTGGTGCCACCTTGTGTCTGGGAGGCATCCTGCGAGTAGTGGATCTCCAGGAGGCAACCGGCAATTTAAGTCCGCAGGAGCCTGAACCATTGTACAGGCTTTTTCCCTGGGAAACAAAACTCACAAGCCACTGTTCTGGGTGTCAGTTTTCAGGACCCACTTGACACTCTCAAAGCAGACCAAGTTGGCACTGGTGCCACCTTGTGTCTGGGAGGCATCCTGCGAGAGGCCGAATTCCAGGAGCCACCCGGCAATTTAAGGCCTCAGGCCCCTGAACCATTGAACAGGCTTTTTCCCTGGGAAACAAAACTCACAAGCCACTGTTCTGGGTGTCAGTTTTCAGGACCCACTTGGCACTCTCAAACCAGACCAAGTTGGAAATGGTGTCATTTTGCATCTGGGAGGCTCCCTGCGAGAGTCCGATTTTCAGGAGGCACCCGGCAATTTAAGGCCTCAGGCCCCTGAACCATTGTACAGGCTTTTTCCCTGGGAAACAAAACTCACAAGCCACTGTTCTGGGTGTCAGTTTTCAGGACCCACTTGACACTCTCAAAGCAGACCAAGTTGGCACTGGTGCCACCTTGTGTCTGGGAGGCATCCTGCGAGAGGCGCAATTCCAGGAGGCACCTGGCAATTTAAGGCCGCAGGCCCCTGAACCATTGTACAGGCTTTTTCCCTGGGAAACAAAACTCACAAGCCACTGTTCTGGGTGTCAGTTTTCAGGGCCCACATGGAACTCTTAAACCAGACCAAGTTGGCACTGGTGCCACCTTGCGTCTGGGAGGCATCCTGCGAGAGGCGCAATTCCAGGAGGCACCCGGCAATTTAAGTCCGCAGGACCCTGAACCATTGTACAGGCTTTTTCCCTGGGAAACGAACCTCACAAGCCACTGTTCTGGGTGTCAGTTTGCAGGACCCACTTGGCACTCTTAAACCAGACCAAGTTGGCACTGGTGCCACCTGGCGTCTGGGAGGCATCCTGCGAGAGGTCGAATTCTGGGAGGCACCCGGCAATTTAAGGCCTCAGGCCCCTGAACCATTGTGCAGGCTTTTTCCCTGGGAAACAAAACTCACAAGCCACTGTTCTGGGTGTCAGTTTTCAGGACCCACTTGGCACTCTTAAACCAGACCAAGTTGGCACTGGTGTCATGTTGCGCCTGGGAGGCATCCTGTGAGAGGCGGATCTCCAGGAGGCACTCGTCAATTTAAGGCCTCAGGCTCCTGAACCATTGTACAGGCTTTTTCCCTGGGAAACAAAACTCACAAGCCACTGTTCTGGGTGTCAGTTTTCAGGACCCACTTGGCACTCTTAAACCAGACCAAGTTGGAACTGGTGTTCTGTTGCGCCTGGGAGGCATCCTGTGAGAGGCGGATCTCCAGGAGGCACCCGTCAATTTAAGGCCTCAGGTCCCTGAACCATTGTACAGGCCTTTTCCCTGGGAAACAAAACTCACAAGCCACTGTTCTGGGTGTCAGTTTTCAGGACCCACTTGGCACTCTCAAACCAGACCAAGTTGGCACTGGTGCCACCTTGTGTCTGGGAGGCATCCAGCAAGACGACGAATTCCAGGAGGCACCCGGCAATGTAAGGCCTCAGGACCCTGAACCATTGTACAGGCTTTTTCCCTGGGAAACAAAATTCACAAGCCACTGTTCTGGGTGTCAGTTTTCAGGACCCACTTCACACTCTCAAACCAGACCAAGCTGGCACTGGTGCCACCTTGCGTCTGGGAGGCATCCTGCGAGAGGCTGATCTCCAGGTGGCATCCGGTTATTAAAGGCGGCATTAACCTAAACCATTTTACAGGCTTTTTCCCTGGGAAACAATACTCACAAGCCACTGTTCTGGGTGTCAGTTTGCAGGAGCCACCTGGCACTCTCAAACCAGACCAAGTTGGCACTGGTGCCACCTTGCGTCTGGGAGGCATCCTGCGAGAGGCGCAATTCAAGGAGGCACCTGGCAATTTAAGGCCGCAGGACCCTGAACCATTGTACAGGCTTTTTCCCTGGGAAACAAAACTCACAAGCCACTGTTCTGGGTGTCAGTTTTCAGGACCCACTTGACACTCTCAAACCAGACCAAGTTGGCACTGGTGCCACCTTGTGTCTGGGAGGCATCCTGCGAGAGGCCGAATTCCAGGAGGCACCCGGCAATTTAAGGCCTCAGGCCCCTGAACCATTGTACAGGCTTTTTCCCTGGGAAACAAAACTCACAAGCCACTGTTCTGGGTGTCAGTTTTCAGGACCCACTTGGCACTCTTAAACCAGACCAAGTTGGAACTGATGCCACCTTGCGTCTGGGAGGCATCCTGCAAGAGGCTGAATTCCAGGAGGCACCCCGCAATTTAAGGCCGCAGGACCCTGAACCATTGTACAGGCTTTTTCCCTGGGAAACAAAACTCACAAGCCACTGTTCTGGGTGTCAGTTTTCAGGACCCACTTGGCACTCTCAAACCAGACCAAGTTGGATATGGTGTCATTTTGCGTCTGGGAGGCACCCTGCGAGAGTCCGAATTCCAGGAGGCACCCGGCAATTTAAGGCCTCAGGCCCCTGAACCATTGTACAGGCTTTTTCCCTGGAAAACAAAACTCACAAGTCACTGTTCTGGGTGTCAGTTTGCAGGACCCGATTGGCACTCTCAAACCAGACCAAGTTGGCACTGGTGCCACCTTGCGTCTGGGAGGCATCTTGCAAGAGGCTGATCTCCAGGTGGCACCCGGCTATTAAAGGCGGCATTAACCTAAACCATTTTAGAGTCTTTTTCCCTGGGAAACAAAACTCACAAGTCACTGTTCTGGGTGTCAGTTTGCAGGAGCCACCTGGCACTCTCAAACCAGACCAAGTTGGCACTGGTGCCACCTTGCGTCTGGGAGGCATCCTGCGAGAGGCGCAATTCAAGGAGGCACCCGGCAATTTAAGGCCGCAGGACCCTGAACCATTGTTCAGGCTTTTTCCCTGGGAAACAAAACTCACAAGCCACTGTTCTGGGTGTCAGTTTTCAGGACCCACTTGGCACTCTTAAACCAGACCAAGTTGGCACTGGTGTCATGTTGCGCCTAGGATGCATCCTGTGAGAGGCGGATCTCCAAGAGGCACCCGGCAATTTAAGGCCTCAAGCCCCTGAACCATCGTACAGGCTTTTTCCCTGGGAAACAAAACTCACAAGCCACTGTTCTGGGTGTCAGTTTTCAGGACCCACTTGACACTCTCAAAGCAGACCAAGTTGGCACTGGTGCCACCTTGCGTCTGGGAGGCATCCTGCGAGAGGCGCAATTCCAGGAGACACGCGGCAATTTAAGGCCGCAGGACCCTGAACCATTGTACAGGCTTTTTCCCTGGGAAACAAAACTCACAAGCCACTGTTCTGGGTGTCAGTTTTCAGGACCCACTTGGCACTCTTAAACCAGACCAAGTTGGAACTGGTGCCACCTTGTGTCTGGGAGGCATCCTGCGAGAGGCGCAATTCCAGGAGGCACCCGGCAATTTAAGGCCGCAGGACCTTGAACCACTGTAGAGGCTTTTTCCCTGGGAAACAAAACTCACAAGCCACTGTTCTGGGTGTCAGTTTTCAGGACCCACTTGGCACTCTTAAACAAGACCAAGTTGGAACTGGTGCCATCTTGTGTCTGGGAGGCATCCTGCGAGTAGCCGAATTCCAGGAGGCACCCGGCAATTCAAGGCTTCAGGCCCCGGAACCATTGTACAGGCTTTTTCCCTGGGAAACAAAACTCACAAGCCACTGTTCTGAGTGTCAGTTTTCAGAACCCACTTGGCCCTCTCAAACCAGACCAAGTTGGAAATGGTGTCATTTTGCCTCTGGAAGGCACCCTGTGAGAGGCGGATCTCCAGGAGGCACCCGGCAATTTAAGGCCGCAGGACCCTGAACCATTGTACAGGCTTTTTCCCTGGGAAACAAAACTCACAAGCCACTGTTCTGGGTGTCAGTTTTCAGGACCCACTTGACACTCTCAAAGCAGACCAAGTTGGCACTGGTGCCACCTTGCGTCTGGGAGGCATCCTGCGAGAGGCGCAATTCCAGGAGGCACCCGGGTAGTTAAGGCCGCAGGACCCTGAACCACTGTACAGGCTTTTTCCCTGGGAAACAAAACTCACAAGCCACTGTTCTGGGTGCAGTTTTCAGGACCCACTTGGCACTCTTAAACCAGACCAAGTTGGCACTGGTGCCACCTTGTGTCTAGGAGGCATCCTGCGAGAGGCGGAATTCCAGGAGGCACCCGGCAATTTAAGGCCTCAGGCCCCTGAACCATTGTACAGGCTTTTTCCCTGGGAAACAAAACTCACAAGCCACTGTTCTGGGTGTCAGTTTGCAGGACCCACTTGGCACTCTTAAACCAGACCAAGTCGGAACTGGTGTTTCTTAGCGTCTGGGAAACATCTGGCGTCACGCAAAATTCCAGGAGGCACCCCGCAATTTAAAGCCGCAGGACCCTGAACCATTTTACAGGCTTTTTCCCTGGGAAACAAAACTCACAAGTCACTGTTCTGGGTGTCAGTTTGCAGGACCCACTTGACACTCTCAAAGCAGACCAAGTTGGCAGTGGTGCCACCTTGCGTCTGGGAGGCATCCTGCGAGAGGCGCAATTCAAGGAGGCACCCGGCAATGTAAGGCATCAGGCCCCTGAACCATTGTACAGGCTTTTTCCCTGGGAAACAAAACTCACAAGCCACTGTTCTGGATGTCAGTTTTCAGGACGCACTTGGCACTCTCAAACCAGACCAAGTTGGCACTGGTGCCACCTTGTGTCTGGGAGGCATCCTGCGAGTAGTGGATCTCCAGGAGGCACCCGGCAATTTAAGGCCGCAGGACCCTGAACCATTGTACAGGCTTTTTCCCTGGGAAACAAAACTCACAAGCCACTGTTCTGGGTGTCAGTTTTCAGGACCCACTTGACACTCTCAAAGCAGACCAAGTTGGCACTGGTGCCACCTTGTGTCTGGGAGGCATCCTGCGAGAGGCCGAATTCCAGGAGCCACCCGGCAATTTAAGGCCTCAGGCCCCTGAACCATTGAACAGGCTTTTTCCCTGGGAAACAAAACTCACAAGCCACTGTTCTGGGTGTCAGTTTTCAGGACCCACTTGGCACTCTCAAACCAGACCAAGTTGGAACTGATGCCACCTTGCGTCTGGGAGGCATCCTGCGAGAGGCCGAATTCTAGGAGGCACCCGGAAATTTAAGGCCGCAGGACCCTGAACCATTGTACAGGCTTTTTCCCTGGGAAACAAAACTCACAAGCCACTGTTCTGGGTGTCAGTTTTCAGGACCCACTTGGCACTCTCAAACCAGACCAAGTTGGAAATGGTGTCATTTTGCATCTGGGAGGCTCCCTGCGAGAGTCCGAATTTCAGGAGGCACCCGGCAATTTAAGGCCTCAGGACCCTGAACCATTGTACAGGCTTTTTCCCTGGGAAACAAAACTCACAAGCCACTGTTCTGGGTGTCAGTTTTCAGGACCCACTTGACACTCTCAAACCAGACCAAGCTGGCACTGGTGCCACCTTGCGTCTGGGAGGCATCCTGCGAGAGGCTGATCTCCAGGTGGCATCCGGTTATTAAAGGCGGCATTAACCTAAATCATTTTACAGGCTTTTTCCCTAGGAAACAATACTCACAAGCCACTGTTCTGGGTGTCAGTTTGCAGGAGCCACCTGGCACTCTCAAACCAGACCAAGTTGGCACTGGTGCCACCTTGCGTCTGGGAGGCATCCTGCGAGAGGCGCAATTCCAGGAGACACGCAGCAATTTAAGGCCGCAGGACCCTGAACCATTGTACAGGCTTTTTCCCTGGGAAACAAAACTCACAAGCCACTGTTCTGAGTGTTAGTTTTCAGGACCCACTTGGCACTCTTAAACCAGACCAAGTTGGAACTGGTGCCACCTTGTGTCTGGGAGGCATCCTGCGAGAGGCGCAATTCCAGGAGGCACCCGGCAATTTAAGGCCGCAGGACCTTGAACCACTGTAGAGGCTTTTTCCCTGGGAAACAAAACTCACAAGCCACTGTTCTGGGTGTCAGTTTTCAGGACCCACTTGGCACTCTTAAACAAGACCAAGTTGGAACTGGTGCCATCTTGTGTCTGGGAGGCATCCTGCGAGTAGCCGAATTCCAGGAGGCACCCGGCAATTCAAGGCTTCAGGCCCCGGAACCATTGTACAGGCTTTTTCCCTGGGAAACAAAACTCACAAGCCACTGTTCTGAGTGTCAGTTTTCAGGACCCACTTGGCCCTCTCAAACCAGACCAAGTTGGAAATGGTGTCATTTTGCCTCTGGAAGGCACCCTGTGAGAGGCGGATCTCCAGGAGGCACCCGGCAATTTAAGGCCGCAGGACCCTGAACCATTGTACAGGCTTTTTCCCTGGGAAACAAAACTCACAAGCCACTGTTCTGGGTGTCAGTTTTCAGGACCCACTTGACACTCTCAAAGCAGACCAAGTTGGCACTGGTGCCACCTTGCGTCTGGGAGGCATCCTGCGAGAGGCGCAATTCCAGGAGGCACCCGGGTAGTTAAGGCCGCAGGACCCTGAACCACTGTACAGGCTTTTTCCCTGGGAAACAAAACTCACAAGCCACTGTTCTGGGTGCAGTTTTCAGGACCCACTTGGCACTCTTAAACCAGACCAAGTTGGCACTGGTGCCACCTTGTGTCTAGGAGGCATCCTGCGAGAGGCGGAATTCCAGGAGGCACCCGGCAATTTAAGGCCTCAGGCCCCTGAACCATTGTACAGGCTTTTTCCCTGGGAAACAAAACTCACAAGCCACTGTTCTGGGTGTCAGTTTGCAGGACCCACTTGGCACTCTTAAACCAGACCAAGTCGGAACTGGTGTTTCTTAGCGTCTGGGAAACATCTGGCGTCACGCAAAATTCCAGGAGGCACCCCGCAATTTAAAGCCGCAGGACCCTGAACCATTTTACAGGCTTTTTCCCTGGGAAACAAAACTCACAAGTCACTGTTCTGGGTGTAAGTTTGCAGGAGACACCTGGCACTCTCAAACCAGACCAAGTTGGCACTGGTGCCACCTTGTGTCTGGGAGGCATCCTGCGAGAGGCGCAATTCAAGGAGGCACCCGGCAATGTAAGGCGTCAGGCCCCTGAACCATTGTACAGGCTTTTTCCCTGGGAAACAAAACTCACAAGCCACTGTTCTGGATGTCAGTTTTCAGGACGCACTTGGCACTCTCAAACCAGACCAAGTTGGCACTGGTGCCACCTTGTGTCTGGGAGGCATCCTGCGAGTAGTGGATCTCAAGGAGGCACCCGGCAATTTAAGGCCGCAGGACCCTGAACCATTGTACAGGCTTTTTCCCTGGGAAACAAAACTCACAAGCCACTGTTCTGGGTGTCAGTTTTCAGGACCCACTTGGCACTCTCAAACCAGACCAAGTTGGAAATGGTGTCATTTTGCATCTGGGAGGCTCCCTGCGAGAGTCCGAATTTCAGGAGGCACCCGGCAATTTAAGGCCTCAGGCCCCTGAGGCATTGTACAGGCTTTTTCCCTGGGAAACAAAACTCACAAGCCACTGTTCTGGGTGTCAGTTTTCAGGACCCACTTGACACTCTCAAAGCAGACCAAGTTGGCACTGGTGCCACCTTGCGTCTGGGAGGCATCCAGCAAGACGACGAATTCCAGGAGGCACCCGGCAATGTAAGGCCTCAGGACCCTGAACCATTGTACAGGCTTTTTCCCTGGGAAACAAAACTCACAAGCCACTGTTCTGGGTGTCAGTTTTCAGGACCCACTTGGCACTCTCAAACCAGACCAAGCTGGCACTGGTGCCACCTTGCGTCTGGGAGGCATCCTGCGAGAGGCTGATCTCCAGGTGGCATCCGGTTATTAAAGGCGGCATTAACCTAAATCATTTTACAGGCTTTTTCCCTGGGAAACAATACTCACAAGCCACTGTTCTGGGTGTCAGTTTGCAGGAGCCACCTGGCACTCTCAAACCAGACCAAGTTGGCACTGGTGCCACCTTGCGTCTGGGAGGCATCCTGCGAGAGGCGCAATTCAAGGAGGCACCTGGCAATTTAAGGCCGCAGGACCCTGAACCATTGTACAGGCTTTTTCCCTGGGAAACAAAACTCACAAGCCACTGTTCTGGGTTTCAGTTTTCAGGACCCACTTGACACTCTCAAACCAGACCAAGTTGGCACTGGTGCCACCTTGTGTCTGGGAGGCATCCTGCGAGTAGCCGAATTCCAGGAGGCACCTTGCAATTTAAGGCTTCAGGCCCCTGAACCATTGTACAGGCTTTTTCCCTGGGAAACAAAACTCACAAGCCACTGTTCTGGGTGTCAGTTTTCAGGACCCACTTGGCACTCTTAAACCAGACCAAGTTGGCACTGGTGCCACCTTGTGTCTGGGAGGCATCCTGCGAGAGGCCGAATTCCAGGAGGCACCCGGCAATTTAAGGCCTCAGGCCCCTGAACCATTGTACAGGCTTTTTCCCTGGGAAACAAAACTCACAAGCCACTGTTCTGGGTGTCAGTTTTCAGGACCCACTTGACACTCTTAAACCAGACCAAGTTGGAACTGATGCCACCTTGCGTCTGGGAGGCATCCTGCGAGAGGCCGAATTCCAGGAGGCACCCGGCAATTTAAGGCCGCAGGACCCTGAACCATTGTACAGGCTTTTTCCCTGGGAAACAAAACTCACAAGCCACTGTTCTGGGTGTCAGTTTTCAGGACCCACTTGGCACTCTCAAACCAGACCAAGTTGGATATGGTGTCATTTTGCGTCTGGGAGGCACCCTGCGAGAGTCCGAATTCCAGGAGGCACCCGGCAATTTAAGGCCTCAGGCCCCTGAACCATTGTACAGGCTTTTTCCCTGGGAAACAAAACTCACAAGTCACTGTTCTGGGTGTCAGTTTGCAGGACCCGATTGGCACTCTCAAACCAGACCAAGTTGGCACTGGTGCCACCTTGCGTCTGGGAGGCATCTTGCAAGAGGCTGATCTCCAGGTGGCACCCGGCTATTAAAGGCGGCATTAACCTAAACCATTTTAGAGTCTTTTTCCCTGGGAAACAAAACTCACAAGTCACTGTTCTGGGTGTCAGTTTGCAGGAGCCACCTGGCACTCTCAAACCAGACCAAGTTGGCACTGGTGCCACCTTGCGTCTGGGAGGCATCCTGCGAGAGGCGCAATTCAAGGAGGCACCCGGCAATTTAAGGCCGCAGGACCCTGAACCATTGTTCAGGCTTTTTCCCTGGGAAACAAAACTCACAAGCCACTGTTCTGGGTGTCAGTTTTCAGGACCCACTTGGCACTCTTAAACCAGACCAAGTTGGCACTGGTGTCATGTTGCGCCTAGGATGCATCCTGTGAGAGGCGGATCTCCAAGAGGCACCCGGCAATTTAAGGCCTCAAGCCCCTGAACCATCGTACAGGCTTTTTCCCTGGGAAACAAAACTCACAAGCCACTGTTCTGGGTGTCAGTTTTCAGGACCCACTTGACACTCTCAAAGCAGACCAAGTTGGCACTGGTGCCACCTTGCGTCTGGGAGGCATCCTGCGAGAGGCGCAATTCCAGGAGACACGCGGCAATTTAAGGCCGCAGGACCCTGAACCATTGTACAGGCTTTTTCCCTGGGAAACAAAACTCACAAGCCACTGTTCTGGGTGTCAGTTTTCAGGACCCACTTGGCACTCTTAAACCAGACCAAGTTGGAACTGGTGCCACCTTGTGTCTGGGAGGCATCCTGCGAGAGGCGCAATTCCAGGAGGCACCCGGCAATTTAAGGCCGCAGGACCTTGAACCACTGTAGAGGCTTTTTCCCTGGGAAACAAAACTCACAAGCCACTGTTCTGGGTGTCAGTTTTCAGGACCCACTTGGCACTCTTAAACAAGACCAAGTTGGAACTGGTGCCATCTTGTGTCTGGGAGGCATCCTGCGAGTAGCCGAATTCCAGGAGGCACCCGGCAATTCAAGGCTTCAGGCCCCGGAACCATTGTACAGGCTTTTTCCCTGGGAAACAAAACTCACAAGCCACTGTTCTGAGTGTCAGTTTTCAGAACCCACTTGGCCCTCTCAAACCAGACCAAGTTGGAAATGGTGTCATTTTGCCTCTGGAAGGCACCCTGTGAGAGGCGGATCTCCAGGAGGCACCCGGCAATTTAAGGCCGCAGGACCCTGAACCATTGTACAGGCTTTTTCCCTGGGAAACAAAACTCACAAGCCACTGTTCTGGGTGTCAGTTTTCAGGACCCACTTGACACTCTCAAAGCAGACCAAGTTGGCACTGGTGCCACCTTGCGTCTGGGAGGCATCCTGCGAGAGGCGCAATTCCAGGAGGCACCCGGGTAGTTAAGGCCGCAGGACCCTGAACCACTGTACAGGCTTTTTCCCTGGGAAACAAAACTCACAAGCCACTGTTCTGGGTGCAGTTTTCAGGACCCACTTGGCACTCTTAAACCAGACCAAGTTGGCACTGGTGCCACCTTGTGTCTAGGAGGCATCCTGCGAGAGGCGGAATTCCAGGAGGCACCCGGCAATTTAAGGCCTCAGGCCCCTGAACCATTGTACAGGCTTTTTCCCTGGGAAACAAAACTCACAAGCCACTGTTCTGGGTGTCAGTTTGCAGGACCCACTTAGCACTCTTAAACCAGACCAAGTCGGAACTGGTGTTTCTTAGCGTCTGGGAAACATCTGGCGTCACGCAAAATTCCAGGAGGCACCCCGCAATTTAAAGCCGCAGGACCCTGAACCATTTTACAGGCTTTTTCCCTGGGAAACAAAACTCACAAGTCACTGTTCTGGGTGTCAGTTTGCAGGACCCACTTGACACTCTCAAAGCAGACCAAGTTGGCAGTGGTGCCACCTTGCGTCTGGGAGGCATCCTGCGAGAGGCGCAATTCAAGGAGGCACCCGGCAATGTAAGGCATCAGGCCCCTGAACCATTGTACAGGCTTTTTCCCTGGGAAACAAAACTCACAAGCCACTGTTCTGGATGTCAGTTTTCAGGACGCACTTGGCACTCTCAAACCAGACCAAGTTGGCACTGGTGCCACCTTGTGTCTGGGAGGCATCCTGCGAGTAGTGGATCTCCAGGAGGCACCCGGCAATTTAAGGCCGCAGGACCCTGAACCATTGTACAGGCTTTTTCCCTGGGAAACAAAACTCACAAGCCACTGTTCTGGGTGTCAGTTTTCAGGACCCACTTGACACTCTCAAAGCAGACCAAGTTGGCACTGGTGCCACCTTGTGTCTGGGAGGCATCCTGCGAGAGGCCGAATTCCAGGAGCCACCCGGCAATTTAAGGCCTCAGGCCCCTGAACCATTGAACAGGCTTTTTCCCTGGGAAACAAAACTCACAAGCCACTGTTCTGGGTGTCAGTTTTCAGGACCCACTTGGCACTCTCAAACCAGACCAAGTTGGAACTGATGCCACCTTGCGTCTGGGAGGCATCCTGCGAGAGGCCGAATTCTAGGAGGCACCCGGAAATTTAAGGCCGCAGGACCCTGAACCATTGTACAGGCTTTTTCCCTGGGAAACAAAACTCACAAGCCACTGTTCTGGGTGTCAGTTTTCAGGACCCACTTGGCACTCTCAAACCAGACCACGTTGGAAATGGTGTCATTTTGCATCTGGGAGGCTCCCTGCGAGAGTCCGAATTTCAGGAGGCACCCGGCAATTTAAGGCCTCAGGACCCTGAACCATTGTACAGGCTTTTTCCCTGGGAAACAAAACTCACAAGCCACTGTTCTGGGTGTCAGTTTTCAGGACCCACTTGACACTCTCAAACCAGACCAAGCTGGCACTGGTGCCACCTTGCGTCTGGGAGGCATCCTGCGAGAGGCTGATCTCCAGGTGGCATCCGGTTATTAAAGGCGGCATTAACCTAAATCATTTTACAGGCTTTTTCCCTAGGAAACAATACTCACAAGCCACTGTTCTGGGTGTCAGTTTGCAGGAGCCACCTGGCACTCTCAAACCAGACCAAGTTGGCACTGGTGCCACCTTGCGTCTGGGAGGCATCCTGCGAGAGGCGCAATTCCAGGAGACACGCAGCAATTTAAGGCCGCAGGACCCTGAACCATTGTACAGGCTTTTTCCCTGGGAAACAAAACTCACAAGCCACTGTTCTGAGTGTTAGTTTTCAGGACCCACTTGGCACTCTTAAACCAGACCAAGTTGGAACTGGTGCCACCTTGTGTCTGGGAGGCATCCTGCGAGAGGCGCAATTCCAGGAGGCACCCGGCAATTTAAGGCCGCAGGACCTTGAACCACTGTAGAGGCTTTTTCCCTGGGAAACAAAACTCACAAGCCACTGTTCTGGGTGTCAGTTTTCAGGACCCACTTGGCACTCTTAAACAAGACCAAGTTGGAACTGGTGCCATCTTGTGTCTGGGAGGCATCCTGCGAGTAGCCGAATTCCAGGAGGCACCCGGCAATTCAAGGCTTCAGGCCCCGGAACCATTGTACAGGCTTTTTCCCTGGGAAACAAAACTCACAAGCCACTGTTCTGAGTGTCAGTTTTCAGGACCCACTTGGCCCTCTCAAACCAGACCAAGTTGGAAATGGTGTCATTTTGCCTCTGGAAGGCACCCTGTGAGAGGCGGATCTCCAGGAGGCACCCGGCAATTTAAGGCCGCAGGACCCTGAACCATTGTACAGGCTTTTTCCCTGGGAAACAAAACTCACAAGCCACTGTTCTGGGTGTCAGTTTTCAGGACCCACTTGACACTCTCAAAGCAGACCAAGTTGGCACTGGTGCCACCTTGCGTCTGGGAGGCATCCTGCGAGAGGCGCAATTCCAGGAGGCACCCGGGTAGTTAAGGCCGCAGGACCCTGAACCACTGTACAGGCTTTTTCCCTGGGAAACAAAACTCACAAGCCACTGTTCTGGGTGCAGTTTTCAGGACCCACTTGGCACTCTTAAACCAGACCAAGTTGGCACTGGTGCCACCTTGTGTCTAGGAGGCATCCTGCGAGAGGCGGAATTCCAGGAGGCACCCGGCAATTTAAGGCCTCAGGCCCCTGAACCATTGTACAGGCTTTTTCCCTGGGAAACAAAACTCACAAGCCACTGTTCTGGGTGTCAGTTTGCAGGACCCACTTGGCACTCTTAAACCAGACCAAGTCGGAACTGGTGTTTCTTAGCGTCTGGGAAACATCTGGCGTCACGCAAAATTCCAGGAGGCACCCCGCAATTTAAAGCCGCAGGACCCTGAACCATTTTACAGGCTTTTTCCCTGGGAAACAAAACTCACAAGTCACTGTTCTGGGTGTAAGTTTGCAGGAGACACCTGGCACTCTCAAACCAGACCAAGTTGGCACTGGTGCCACCTTGTGTCTGGGAGGCATCCTGCGAGAGGCGCAATTCAAGGAGGCACCCGGCAATGTAAGGCGTCAGGCCCCTGAACCATTGTACAGGCTTTTTCCCTGGGAAACAAAACTCACAAGCCACTGTTCTGGATGTCAGTTTTCAGGACGCACTTGGCACTCTCAAACCAGACCAAGTTGGCACTGGTGCCACCTTGTGTCTGGGAGGCATCCTGCGAGTAGTGGATCTCAAGGAGGCACCCGGCAATTTAAGGCCGCAGGACCCTGAACCATTGTACAGGCTTTTTCCCTGGGAAACAAAACTCACAAGCCACTGTTCTGGGTGTCAGTTTTCAGGACCCACTTGGCACTCTCAAACCAGACCAAGTTGGAAATGGTGTCATTTTGCATCTGGGAGGCTCCCTGCGAGAGTCCGAATTTCAGGAGGCACCCGGCAATTTAAGGCCTCAGGCCCCTGAGGCATTGTACAGGCTTTTTCCCTGGGAAACAAAACTCACAAGCCACTGTTCTGGGTGTCAGTTTTCAGGACCCACTTGACACTCTCAAAGCAGACCAAGTTGGCACTGGTGCCACCTTGCGTCTGGGAGGCATCCAGCAAGACGACGAATTCCAGGAGGCACCCGGCAATGTAAGGCCTCAGGACCCTGAACCATTGTACAGGCTTTTTCCCTGGGAAACAAAACTCACAAGCCACTGTTCTGGGTGTCAGTTTTCAGGACCCACTTGGCACTCTCAAACCAGACCAAGCTGGCACTGGTGCCACCTTGCGTCTGGGAGGCATCCTGCGAGAGGCTGATCTCCAGGTGGCATCCGGTTATTAAAGGCGGCATTAACCTAAATCATTTTACAGGCTTTTTCCCTGGGAAACAATACTCACAAGCCACTGTTCTGGGTGTCAGTTTGCAGGAGCCACCTGGCACTCTCAAACCAGACCAAGTTGGCACTGGTGCCACCTTGCGTCTGGGAGGCATCCTGCGAGAGGCGCAATTCAAGGAGGCACCTGGCAATTTAAGGCCGCAGGACCCTGAACCATTGTACAGGCTTTTTCCCTGGGAAACAAAACTCACAAGCCACTGTTCTGGGTTTCAGTTTTCAGGACCCACTTGACACTCTCAAACCAGACCAAGTTGGCACTGGTGCCACCTTGTGTCTGGGAGGCATCCTGCGAGTAGCCGAATTCCAGGAGGCACCTTGCAATTTAAGGCTTCAGGCCCCTGAACCATTGTACAGGCTTTTTCCCTGGGAAACAAAACTCACAAGCCACTGTTCTGGGTGTCAGTTTTCAGGACCCACTTGGCACTCTTAAACCAGACCAAGTTGGCACTGGTGCCACCTTGTGTCTGGGAGGCATCCTGCGAGAGGCCGAATTCCAGGAGGCACCCGGCAATTTAAGGCCTCAGGCCCCTGAACCATTGTACAGGCTTTTTCCCTGGGAAACAAAACTCACAAGCCACTGTTCTGGGTGTCAGTTTTCAGGACCCACTTGACACTCTTAAACCAGACCAAGTTGGAACTGATGCCACCTTGCGTCTGGGAGGCATCCTGCGAGAGGCCGAATTCCAGGAGGCACCCGGCAATTTAAGGCCGCAGGACCCTGAACCATTGTACAGGCTTTTTCCCTGGGAAACAAAACTCACAAGCCACTGTTCTGGGTGTCAGTTTTCAGGACCCACTTGGCACTCTCAAACCAGACCAAGTTGGATATGGTGTCATTTTGCGTCTGGGAGGCACCCTGCGAGAGTCCGAATTCCAGGAGGCACCCGGCAATTTAAGGCCTCAGGCCCCTGAACCATTGTACAGGCTTTTTCCCTGGGAAACAAAACTCACAAGCCACTGTTCTGGGTGTCAGTTTGCAGGACCCACTTGACACTCTCAAAGCAGACCAAGTTGGCACTGGTGCCACCTTGCGTCTGGGAGGCATCCTGCGAGAGGCTGATCTCCAGGTGGCACCCGGCTATTAAAGGCGGCATTAACCTAAACCATTTTAGAGGCTTTTTCCCTGGGAAACAAAACTCACAAGTCACTGTTCTGGGTGTCAGTTTGCAGGAGCCACCTGGCACTCTCAAACCAGACCAAGTTGGCACTGGTGCCACCTTGCGTCTGGGAGGCATCCTGCGAGAGGCGCAATTCAAGGAGGCACCTGGCAATTTAAGGCCGCAGGACCCTGAACCATTGTACAGGCTTTTTCCCTGGGAAACAAAACTCACAAGCCACTGTTCTGGGTGTCAGTTTTCAGGACCCACTTGGCACTCTTAAACCAGACCAAGTTGGCACTGGTGTCATGTTGCGCCTGGGATGCATCCTGTGAGAGGCGGATCTCCAGGAGGCACCCGGCAATTTAAGGCCTCAGGCCCCTGAACCATCGTACAGGCTTTTTCCCTGGGAAACAAAACTCACAAGCCACTGTTCTGGGTGTCAGTTTGCAGGACCCACTTGACACTCTCAAACCAGACCAAGTTGGCACTGGTGCCACCTTGCGTCTGGGAGACATCCTGCGAGAGGCGCAATTCCAGGAGACACCCGGCAATTTAAGGCCGCAGGACCCTGAACCATTGTACAGGCTTTTTCCCTGGGAAACAAAACTCACAAGCCACTGTTCTGGGTGTCAGTTTTCAGGACCCACTTGGCACTCTTAAACCAGACCAAGTTGGAACTGGTGCCACCTTGTGTCTGGGAGGCATCTTGCGAGAGGCCAAATTCCAGGAGGCACCCGGCAATTTAAGGCCGCAGGACCCTGAACCACTGTAGAGGCTTTTTCCCTGGGAAACAAAACTCACAAGCCACTGTTCTGGGTGTCAGTTTTCAGGACCCACTTGGCACTCTTAAACAAGACCAAGTTGGAACTGGTGCCATCTTGTGTCTGGGAGGCATCCTGCGAGTAGCCGAATTCCAGGAGGCACCCGGCAATTCAAGGCTTCAGGCCCCTGAACCATTGTACAGGCTTTTTCCCTGGGAAACAAAACTCACAAGCCACTGTTCTGGGTGTCAGTTTTCAGGACCCACTTGGCCCTCTCAAACCAGACCAAGTTGGAAATGGTGTCATTTTGCCTCTGGAAGGCACCCTGTGAGAGGCGGATCTCCAGGAGGCACCCGGCAATTTAAGGCCGCAGGACCCTGAACCATCGTACAGGCTTTTTCCCTGGGAAACAAAACTCACAAGCCACTGTTCTGGGTGTCAGTTTTCAGGACCCACTTGACACTCTCAAACCAGACCAAGTTGGCACTGGTGCCACCTTGCGTCTGGGAGGCATCCTGCGAGAGGCGCAATTCCAGGAGGCACCCGGGTAGTTAAGGCCGCAGGACCCTGAACCACTGTACAGGCTTTTTCCCTGGGAAACAAAACTCACAAGCCACTGTTCTGGGTGTCAGTTTGCAGGACCCACTTGGCACTCTTAAACCAGACCAAGTTGGCACTGGTGCCACCTTGTGTCTAGGAGGCATCCTGCGAGAGGCGGAATTCCAGGAGGCACCCGGCAATTTAAGGCCTCAGGCCCCTGAACCATTGTACAGGCTTTTTCCCTGGGAAACAAAACTCACAAGCCACTGTTCTGGGTGTCAGTTTTCAGGACCCACTTGGCACTCTTAAACCAGACCAAGTCGGAACTGGTGTTTCTTAGCGTCTGGGAAACATCTGGCGTGGTGCAAAATTCTAGGAGGCACCCCGCAATTTAAAGCCGCAGGACCCTGAACCATTTTACAGGCTTTTTCCCTGGGAAACAAAACTCACAAGCCACTGTTCTGGGTGTCAGTTTGCAGGAGACACCTGGCACTCTCAAACCAGACCAAGTTGGCACTGGTGCCACCTTGCGTCTGGGAGGCATCCTGCGAGAGGCGCAATTCAAGGAGGCACCTGGCAATTTAAGGCCGCAGGACCCTGAACCATTGTACAGGCTTTTTCCCTGGGAAACAAAACTCACAAGCCACTGTTCTGGGTGTCAGTTTTCAGGACCCACTTGACACTCTCAAACCAGACCAAGTTGGCACTGGTGCCACCTTGTGTCTGGGAGGCATCCTGCGAGAGGCCGAATTCCAGGAGGCACCCGGCAATTTAAGGCCTCAGGCCCCTGAACCATTGTACAGGCTTTTTCCCTGGGAAACAAAACTCACAAGCCACTGTTCTGGGTGTCAGTTTTCAGGACCCACTTGGCACTCTTAAACCAGACCAAGTTGGAACTGATGCCACCTTGCGTCTGGGAGGCATCCTGCAAGAGGCTGAATTCCAGGAGGCACCCCGCAAATTAAGGCCGCAGGACCCTGAACCATTGTACAGGCTTTTTCCCTGGGAAACAAAACTCACAAGCCACTGTTCTGGGTGTCAGTTTTCAGGACCCACTTGGCACTCTCAAACCAGACCAAGTTGGATATGGTGTCATTTTGCGTCTGGGAGGCACCCTGCGAGAGTCCGAATTCCAGGAGGCACCCGGCAATTTAAGGCCTCAGGCCCCTGAACCATTGTACAGGCTTTTTCCCTGGAAAACAAAACTCACAAGTCACTGTTCTGGGTGTCAGTTTGCAGGACACACTTGACACTCTCAAAGCAGACCAAGTTGGCAGTGGTGCCACCTTGCGTCTGGGAGGCATCCTGCGAGAGGCTGATCTCCAGGTGGCACCCGGCTATTAAACGCGGCATTAACCTAAACCATTTTAGAGGCTTTTTCCCTGGGAAACAAAACTCACAAGTCACTGTTCTGGGTGTCAGTTTGCAGGAGCCACCTGGCACTCTCAAACCAGACCAAGTTGGCACTGGTGCCACCTTGCATCTGGGAGGCATCCTGCGAGAGGCGCAATTCAAGGAGGCACCCGGCAATTTAAGGCCGCAGGACCCTGAACCATTGTTCAGGCTTTTTCCCTGGGAAACAAAACTCACAAGCCACTGTTCTGGGTGTCAGTTTTCAGGACCCACTTGGCACTCTTAAACCAGACCAAGTTGGCACTGGTGTCATGTTGCGCCTAGGATGCATCCTGTGAGAGGCGGATCTCCAAGAGGCACCCGGCAATTTAAGGCCTCAGGCCCCTGAACCATCGTACAGGCTTTTTCCCTGGGAAACAAAACTCACAAGCCACTGTTCTGGGTGTCAGTTTGCAGGACCCACTTGACACTCTCAAAGCAGACCAAGTTGGCACTGGTGCCACCTTGCGTCTGGGAGGCATCCTGCGAGAGGCGCAATTCCAGGAGACACGCGGCAATTTAAGGCCGCAGGACCCTGAACCATTGTACAGGCTTTTTCCCTGGGAAACAAAACTCACAAGCCACTGTTCTGGGTGTCAGTTTTCAGGACCCACTTGGCACTCTTAAACCAGACCAAGTTGGAACTGGTGCCACCTTGTGTCTGGGAGGCATCCTGCGAGAGGCGCAATTCCAGGAGCCACCCGGCAATTTAAGGCCGCAGGACCTTGAACCACTGTAGAGGCTTTTTCCCTGGGAAACAAAACTCACAAGCCACTGTTCTGGGTGTCAGTTTTCAGGACCCACTTGGCACTCTTAAACAAGACCAAGTTGGAACTGGTGCCATCTTGTGTCTGGGAGGCATCCTGCGAGTAGCCGAATTCCAGGAGGCACCCGGCAATTCAAGGCTTCAGGCCCCGGAACCATTGAACAGGCTTTTTCCCTGGGAAACAAAACTCACAAGCCACTGTTCTGAGTGTCAGTTTTCAGAACCCACTTGGCCCTCTCAAACCAGACCAAGTTGGAAATGGTGTCATTTTGCCTCTGGAAGGCACCCTGTGAGAGGCGGATCTCCAGGAGGCACCCGGCAATTTAAGGCCGCAGGACCCTGAACCATTGTACAGGCTTTTTCCCTGGGAAACAAAACTCACAAGCCACTGTTCTGGGTGTCAGTTTTCAGGACCCACTTGACACTCTCAAAGCAGACCAAGTTGGCACTGGTGCCACCTTGCGTCTGGGAGGCATCCTGCGAGAGGCGCAATTCCAGGAGGCACCCGGGTAGTTAAGGCCGCAGGACCCTGAACCACTGTACAGGCTTTTTCCCTGGGAAACAAAACTCACAAGCCACTGTTCTGGGTGCAGTTTTCAGGACCCACTTGGCACTCTTAAACCAGACCAAGTTGGCACTGGTGCCACCTTGTGTCTAGGAGGCATCCTGCGAGAGGCGGAATTCCAGGAGGCACCCGGCAATTTAAGGCCTCAGGCCCCTGAACCATTGTACAGGCTTTTTCCCTGGGAAACAAAACTCACAAGCCACTGTTCTGGGTGTCAGTTTGCAGGACCCACTTGGCACTCTTAAACCAGACCAAGTCGGAACTGGTGTTTCTTAGCGTCTGGGAAACATCTGGCGTCACGCAAAATTCCAGGAGGCACCCCGCAATTTAAAGCCGCAGGACCCTGAACCATTTTACAGGCTTTTTCCCTGGGAAACAAAACTCACAAGTCACTGTTCTGGGTGTCAGTTTGCAGGACCCACTTGACACTCTCAAAGCAGACCAAGTTGGCAGTGGTGCCACCTTGCGTCTGGGAGGCATCCTGCGAGAGGCGCAATTCAAGGAGGCACCCGGCAATGTAAGGCGTCAGGCCCCTGAACCATTGTACAGGCTTTTTCCCTGGGAAACAAAACTCACAAGCCACTGTTCTGGGTGTCAGTTTTCAGGACGCACTTGGCACTCTCAAACCAGACCAAGTTGGCACTGGTGCCACCTTGTGTCTGGGAGGCATCCTGCGAGTAGTGGATCTCCAGGAGGCACCCGGCAATTTAAGGCCGCAGGACCCTGAACCATTGTACAGGCTTTTTCCCTGGGAAACAAAACTCACAAGCCACTGTTCTGGGTGTCAGTTTTCAGGACCCACTTGACACTCTCAAAGCAGACCAAGTTGGCACTGGTGCCACCTTGTGTCTGGGAGGCATCCTGCGAGAGGCCGAATTCCAGGAGCCACCCGGCAATTTAAGGCCTCAGGCCCCTGAACCATTGAACAGGCTTTTTCCCTGGGAAACAAAACTCACAAGCCACTGTTCTGGGTGTCAGTTTTCAGGACCCACTTGGCACTCTCAAACCAGACCAAGTTGGAACTGATGCCACCTTGCGTCTGGGAGGCATCCTGCGAGAGGCCGAATTCTAGGAGGCACCCGGAAATTTAAGGCCGCAGGACCCTGAACCATTGTACAGGCTTTTTCCCTGGGAAACAAAACTCACAAGCCACTGTTCTGGGTGTCAGTTTTCAGGACCCACTTGGCACTCTCAAACCAGACCAAGTTGGAAATGGTGTCATTTTGCATCTGGGAGGCTCCCTGCGAGAGTCCGAATTTCAGGAGGCACCCGGCAATTTAAGGCCTCAGGCCCCTGAGGCATTGTACAGGCTTTTTCCCTGGGAAACAAAACTCACAAGCCACTGTTCTGGGTGTCAGTTTTCAGGACCCACTTGACACTCTCAAAGCAGACCAAGTTGGCACTGGTGCCACCTTGCGTCTGGGAGGCATCCAGCAAGACGACGAATTCCAGGAGGCACCCGGCAATGTAAGGCCTCAGGACCCTGAACCATTGTACAGGCTTTTTCCCTGGGAAACAAAACTCACAAGCCACTGTTCTGGGTGTCAGTTTTCAGGACCCACTTGACACTCTCAAACCAGACCAAGCTGGCACTGGTGCCACCTTGCGTCTGGGAGGCATCCTGCGAGAGGCTGATCTCCAGGTGGCATCCGGTTATTAAAGACGGCATTAACCTAAATCATTTTACAGGCTTTTTCCCTGGGAAACAATACTCACAAGCCACTGTTCTGGGTGTCAGTTTGCAGGAGACACCTGGCACTCTCAAACCAGACCAAGTTGGCACTGGTGCCACCTTGCGTCTGGGAGGCATCCTGCGAGAGGCGCAATTCCAGGAGACACGCGGCAATTTAAGGCCGCAGGACCCTGAACCATTGTACAGGCTTTTTCCCTGGGAAACAAAACTCACAAGCCACTGTTCTGAGTGTCAGTTTTCAGGACCCACTTGGCACTCTTAAACCAGACCAAGTTGGAACTGGTGCCACCTTGTGTCTGGGAGGCATCCTGCGAGAGGCGCAATTCCAGGAGGCACCCGGCAATTTAAGGCCGCAGGACCTTGAACCACTGTAGAGGCTTTTTCCCTGGGAAACAAAACTCACAAGCCACTGTTCTGGGTGTCAGTTTTCAGGACCCACTTGGCACTCTTAAACAAGACCAAGTTGGAACTGGTGCCATCTTGTGTCTGGGAGGCATCCTGCGAGTAGCCGAATTCCAGGAGGCACCCGGCAATTCAAGGCTTCATGCCCCGGAACCATTGTACAGGCTTTTTCCCTGGGAAACAAAACTCACAAGCCACTGTTCTGAGTGTCAGTTTTCAGGACCCACTTGGCCCTCTCAAACCAGACCAAGTTGGAAATGGTGTCATTTTGCCTCTGGAAGGCACCCTGTGAGAGGCGGATCTCCAGGAGGCACCCGGCAATTTAAGGCCGCAGGACCCTGAACCATTGTACAGGCTTTTTCCCTGGGAAACAAAACTCACAAGCCACTGTTCTGGGTGTCAGTTTTCAGGACCCACTTGACACTCTCAAAGCAGACCAAGTTGGCACTGGTGCCACCTTGCGTCTGGGAGGCATCCTGCGAGAGGCGCAATTCCAGGAGGCACCCGGGTAGTTAAGGCCGCAGGACCCTGAACCATCGTACAGGCTTTTTCCCTGGGAAACAAAACTCACAAGCCACTGTTCTGGGTGCAGTTTTCAGGACCCACTTGGCACTCTTAAACCAGACCAAGTTGGCACTGGTGCCACCTTGTGTCTAGGAGGCATCCTGCGAGAGGCGGAATTCCAGGAGGCACCCGGCAATTTAAGGCCTCAGGCCCCTGAACCATTGTACAGGCTTTTTCCCTGGGAAACAAAACTCACAAGCCACTGTTCTGGGTGTCAGTTTGCAGGACCCACTTGGCACTCTTAAACCAGACCAAGTCGGAACTGGTGTTTCTTAGCGTCTGGGAAACATCTGGCGTCACGAAAAATTCCAGGAGGCACCCCGCAATTTAAAGCCGCAGGACCCTGAACCATTTTACAGGCTTTTTCCCTGGGAAACAAAACTCACAAGTCACTGTTCTGGGTGTAAGTTTGCAGGAGACACCTGGCACTCTCAAACCAGACCAAGT
Source organism: Fringilla coelebs (assembly GCF_963513975.1). Taxonomy (NCBI): domain Eukaryota; kingdom Metazoa; phylum Chordata; class Aves; order Passeriformes; family Fringillidae; genus Fringilla; species Fringilla coelebs. The sequence goes on from NW_028167567.1 coordinate 36,179, forward strand.
TGGCACTGGTGCCACCTTGTGTCTGGGAGGCATCCTGCGAGAGGCGCAATTCAAGGAGGCACCCGGCAATGTAAGGCGTCAGGCCCCTGAACCATTGTACAGGCTTTTTCGCTGGGAAACAAAACTCACAAGCCACTGTTCTGGATGTCAGTTTTCAGGACGCACTTGGCACTCTCAAACCAGACCAAGTTGGCACTGGTGCCACCTTGTGTCTGGGAGGCATCCTGCGAGTAGTGGATCTCCAGGAGGCACCCGGCAATTTAAGGCCGCAGGACCCTGAACCATTGTACAGGCTTTTTCCCTGGGAAACAAAACTCACAAGCCACTGTTCTGGGTGTCAGTTTTCAGGACCCACTTGACACTCTCAAAGCAGACCAAGTTGGCACTGGTGCCACCTTGTGTCTGGGAGGCATCCTGCGAGAGGCCGAATTCCAGGAGCCACCCGGCAATTTAAGGCCTCAGGCCCCTGAACCATTGAACAGGCTTTTTCCCTGGGAAACAAAACTCACAAGCCACTGTTCTGGGTGTCAGTTTTCAGGACCCACTTGGCACTCTCAAACCAGACCAAGTTGGAACTGATGCCACCTTGCGTCTGGGAGGCATCCTGCGAGAGGCCGAATTCTAGGAGGCACCCGGAAATTTAAGGCCGCAGGACCCTGAACCATTGTACAGGCTTTTTCCCTGGGAAACAAAACTCACAAGCCACTGTTCTGGGTGTCAGTTTTCAGGACCCACTTGGCACTCTCAAACCAGACCAAGTTGGAAATGGTGTCATTTTGCATCTGGGAGGCTCCCTGCGAGAGTCCGAATTTCAGGAGGCACCCGGCAATTTAAGGCCTCAGGCCCCTGAGGCATTGTACAGGCTTTTTCCCTGGGAAACAAAACTCACAAGCCACTGTTCTGGGTGTCAGTTTTCAGGACCCACTTGACACTCTCAAAGCAGACCAAGTTGGCACTGGTGCCACCTTGCGTCTGGGAGGCATCCAGCAAGACGACGAATTCCAGGAGGCACCCGGCAATGTAAGGCCTCAGGACCCTGAACCATTGTACAGGCTTTTTCCCTGGGAAACAAAACTCACAAGCCACTGTTCTGGGTGTCAGTTTTCAGGACCCACTTGACACTCTCAAACCAGACCAAGCTGGCACTGGTGCCACCTTGCGTCTGGGAGGCATCCTGCGAGAGGCTGATCTCCAGGTGGCATCCGGTTATTAAAGGCGGCATTAACCTAAATCATTTTACAGGCTTTTTCCCTGGGAAACAATACTCACAAGCCACTGTTCTGGGTGTCAGTTTGCAGGAGCCACCTGGCACTCTCAAACCAGACCAAGTTGGCACTGGTGCCACCTTGCGTCTGGGAGGCATCCTGCGAGAGGCGCAATTCAAGGAGGCACCTGGCAATTTAAGGCCGCAGGACCCTGAACCATTGTACAGGCTTTTTCCCTGGGAAACAAAACTCACAAGCCACTGTTCTGGGTTTCAGTTTTCAGGACCCACTTGACACTCTCAAACCAGACCAAGCTGGCACTGGTGCCACCTTGTGTCTGGGAGGCATCCTGCGAGTAGCCGAATTCCAGGAGGCACCTTGCAATTTAAGGCTTCAGGCCCCTGAACCATTGTACAGGCTTTTTCCCTGGGAAACAAAACTCACAAGCCACTGTTCTGGGTGTCAGTTTTCAGGACCCACTTGGCACTCTTAAACCAGACCAAGTTGGCACTGGTGCCACCTTGTGTCTGGGAGGCATCCTGCGAGAGGCCGAATTCCAGGAGGCACCCGGCAATTTAAGGCCTCAGGCCCCTGAACCATTGTACAGGCTTTTTCCCTGGGAAACAAAACTCACAAGCCACTGTTCTGGGTGTCAGTTTTCAGGACCCACTTGACACTCTTAAACCAGACCAAGTTGGAACTGATGCCACCTTGCGTCTGGGAGGCATCCTGCGAGAGGCCGAATTCCAGGAGGCACCCGGCAATTTAAGGCCGCAGGACCCTGAACCATTGTACAGGCTTTTTCCCTGGGAAACAAAACTCACAAGCCACTGTTCTGGGTGTCAGTTTTCAGGACCCACTTGGCACTCTCAAACCAGACCAAGTTGGATATGGTGTCATTTTGCGTCTGGGAGGCACCCTGCGAGAGTCCGAATTCCAGGAGGCACCCGGCAATTTAAGGCCTCAGGCCCCTGAACCATTGTACAGGCTTTTTCCCTGGGAAACAAAACTCACAAGCCACTGTTCTGGGTGTCAGTTTGCAGGACCCACTTGACACTCTCAAAGCAGACCAAGTTGGCACTGGTGCCACCTTGCGTCTGGGAGGCATCCTGCGAGAGGCTGATCTCCAGGTGGCACCCGGCTATTAAAGGCGGCATTAACCTAAACCATTTTAGAGGCTTTTTCCCTGGGAAACAAAACTCACAAGTCACTGTTCTGGGTGTCAGTTTGCAGGAGCCACCTGGCACTCTCAAACCAGACCAAGTTGGCACTGGTGCCACCTTGCGTCTGGGAGGCATCCTGCGAGAGGCGCAATTCAAGGAGGCACCTGGCAATTTAAGGCCGCAGGACCCTGAACCATTGTACAGGCTTTTTCCCTGGGAAACAAAACTCACAAGCCACTGTTCTGGGTGTCAGTTTTCAGGACCCACTTGGCACTCTCAAACCAGACCAAGTTGGCACTGGTGTCATGTTGCGCCTGGGATGCATCCTGTGAGAGGCGGATCTCCAGGAGGCACCCGGCAATTTAAGGCCTCAGGCCCCTGAACCATCGTACAGGCTTTTTCCCTGGGAAACAAAACTCACAAGCCACTGTTCTGGGTGTCAGTTTGCAGGACCCACTTGGCACTCTTAAACCAGACCAAGTCGGAACTGGTGTTTCTTAGCGTCTGGGAAACATCTGGCGTCACGCAAAATTCCAGGAGGCACCCCGCAATTTAAAGCCGCAGGACCCTGAACCATTTTACAGGCTTTTTCCCTGGGAAACAAAACTCACAAGTCACTGTTCTGGGTGTAAGTTTGCAGGAGACACCTGGCACTCTCAAACCAGACCAAGTTGGCACTGGTGCCACCTTGTGTCTGGGAGGCATCCTGCGAGAGGCGCAATTCAAGGAGGCACCCGGCAATGTAAGGCGTCAGGCCCCTGAACCATTGTACAGGCTTTTTCCCTGGGAAACAAAACTCACAAGCCACTGTTCTGGATGTCAGTTTTCAGGACGCACTTGGCACTCTCAAACCAGACCAAGTTGGCACTGGTGCCACCTTGCGTCTGGGAGGCATCCTGCGAGTAGTGGATCTCCAGGAGGCACCCGGCAATTTAAGGCCGCAGGACCCTGAACCATTGTACAGGCTTTTTCCCTGGGAAACAAAACTCACAAGCCACTGTTCTGGGTGTCAGTTTTCAGGACCCACTTGACACTCTCAAAGCAGACCAAGTTGGCACTGGTGCCACCTTGTGTCTGGGAGGCATCCTGCGAGAGGCCGAATTCCAGGAGCCACCCGGCAATTTAAGGCCTCAGGCCCCTGAACCATTGAACAGGCTTTTTCCCTGGGAAACAAAACTCACAAGCCACTGTTCTGGGTGTCAGTTTTCAGGACCCACTTGGCACTCTCAAACCAGACCAAGTTGGAACTGATGCCACCTTGCGTCTGGGAGGCATCCTGCGAGAGGCCGAATTCTAGGAGGCACCCGGAAATTTAAGGCCGCAGGACCCTGAACCATTGTACAGGCTTTTTCCCTGGGAAACAAAACTCACAAGCCACTGTTCTGGGTGTCAGTTTTCAGGACCCACTTGGCACTCTCAAACCAGACCAAGTTGGAAATGGTGTCATTTTGCATCTGGGAGGCTCCCTGCGAGAGTCCGAATTTCAGGAGGCACCCGGCAATTTAAGGCCTCAGGCCCCTGAGGCATTGTACAGGCTTTTTCCCTGGGAAACAAAACTCACAAGCCACTGTTCTGGGTGTCAGTTTTCAGGACCCACTTGACACTCTCAAAGCAGACCAAGTTGGCACTGGTGCCACCTTGCGTCTGGGAGGCATCCAGCAAGACGACGAATTCCAGGAGGCACCCGGCAATGTAAGGCCTCAGGACCCTGAACCATTGTACAGGCTTTTTCCCTGGGAAACAAAACTCACAAGCCACTGTTCTGGGTGTCAGTTTTCAGGACCCACTTGACACTCTCAAACCAGACCAAGCTGGCACTGGTGCCACCTTGCGTCTGGGAGGCATCCTGCGAGAGGCTGATCTCCAGGTGAAATCCGGTTATTAAAGGCGGCATTAACCTAAATCATTTTACAGGCTTTTTCCCTGGGAAACAATACTCACAAGCCACTGTTCTGGGTGTCAGTTTGCAGGAGCCACCTGGCACTCTCAAACCAGACCAAGTTGGCACTGGTGCCACCTTGCGTCTGGGAGGCATCCTGCGAGAGGCGCAATTCAAGGAGGCACCTGGCAATTTAAGGCCGCAGGACCCTGAACCATTGTACAGGCTTTTTCCCTGGGAAACAAAACTCACAAGCCACTGTTCTGGGTTTCAGTTTTCAGGACCCACTTGACACTCTCAAACCAGACCAAGTTGGCACTGGTGCCACCTTGTGTCTGGGAGGCATCCTGCGAGTAGCCGAATTCCAGGAGGCACCTTGCAATTTAAGGCTTCAGGCCCCTGAACCATTGTACAGGCTTTTTCCCTGGGAAACAAAACTCACAAGCCACTGTTCTGGGTGTCAGTTTTCAGGACCCACTTGGCACTCTTAAACCAGACCAAGTTGGCACTGGTGCCACCTTGTGTCTGGGAGGCATCCTGCGAGAGGCCGAATTCCAGGAGGCACCCGGCAATTTAAGGCCTCAGGCCCCTGAACCATTGTACAGGCTTTTTCCCTGGGAAACAAAACTCACAAGCCACTGTTCTGGGTGTCAGTTTTCAGGACCCACTTGACACTCTTAAACCAGACCAAGTTGGAACTGATGCCACCTTGCGTCTGGGAGGCATCCTGCGAGAGGCCGAATTCCAGGAGGCACCCGGCAATTTAAGGCCGCAGGACCCTGAACCATTGTACAGGCTTTTTCCCTGGGAAACAAAACTCACAAGCCACTGTTCTGGGTGTCAGTTTTCAGGACCCACTTGGCACTCTCAAACCAGACCAAGTTGGATATGGTGTCATTTTGCGTCTGGGAGGCACCCTGCGAGAGTCCGAATTCCAGGAGGCACCCGGCAATTTAAGGCCTCAGGCCCCTGAACCATTGTACAGGCTTTTTCCCTGGGAAACAAAACTCACAAGCCACTGTTCTGGGTGTCAGTTTGCAGGACCCACTTGACACTCTCAAAGCAGACCAAGTTGGCACTGGTGCCACCTTGCGTCTGGGAGGCATCCTGCGAGAGGCTGATCTCCAGGTGGCACCCGGCTATTAAAGGCGGCATTAACCTAAACCATTTTAGAGGCTTTTTCCCTGGGAAACAAAACTCACAAGTCACTGTTCTGGGTGTCAGTTTGCAGGAGCCACCTGGCACTCTCAAACCAGACCAAGTTGGCACTGGTGCCACCTTGCGTCTGGGAGGCATCCTGCGAGAGGCGCAATTCAAGGAGGCACCTGGCAATTTAAGGCCGCAGGACCCTGAACCATTGTACAGGCTTTTTCCCTGGGAAACAAAACTCACAAGCCACTGTTCTGGGTGTCAGTTTTCAGGACCCACTTGGCACTCTTAAACCAGACCAAGTTGGCACTGGTGTCATGTTGCGCCTGGGATGCATCCTGTGAGAGGCGGATCTCCAGGAGGCACCCGGCAATTTAAGGCCTCAGGCCCCTGAACCATCGTACAGGCTTTTTCCCTGGGAAACAAAACTCACAAGCCACTGTTCTGGGTGTCAGTTTTCAGGACCCACTTGACACTCTCAAACCAGACCAAGTTGGCACTGGTGCCACCTTGCGTCTGGGAGACATCCTGCGAGAGGCGCAATTCCAGGAGACACCCGGCAATTTAAGGCCGCAGGACCCTGAACCATTGTACAGGCTTTTTCCCTGGGAAACAAAACTCACAAGCCACTGTTCTGGGTGTCAGTTTTCAGGACCCACTTGGCACTCTTAAACCAGACCAAGTTGGAACTGGTGCCACCTTGTGTCTGGGAGGCATCTTGCGAGAGGCCAAATTCCAGGAGGCACCCGGCAATTTAAGGCCGCAGGACCCTGAACCACTGTAGAGGCTTTTTCCCTGGGAAACAAAACTCACAAGCCACTGTTCTGGGTGTCAGTTTTCAGGACCCACTTGGCACTCTTAAACAAGACCAAGTTGGAACTGGTGCCATCTTGTGTCTGGGAGGCATCCTGCGAGTAGCCGAATTCCAGGAGGCACCCGGCAATTCAAGGCTTCAGGCCCCTGAACCATTGTACAGGCTTTTTCCCTGGAAAACAAAACTCACAAGCCACTGTTCTGGGTGTCAGTTTTCAGGACCCACTTGGCCCTCTCAAACCAGACCAAGTTGGAAATGGTGTCATTTTGCCTCTGGAAGGCACCCTGTGAGAGGCGGATCTCCAGGAGGCACCCGGCAATTTAAGGCCGCAGGACCCTGAACCATTGTACAGGCTTTTTCCCTGGGAAACAAAACTCACAAGCCACTGTTCTGGGTGTCAGTTTTCAGGACCCACTTGACACTCTCAAACCAGACCAAGTTGGCACTGGTGCCACCTTGCGTCTGGGAGGCATCCTGCGAGAGGCGCAATTCCAGGAGGCACCCGGGTAGTTAAGGCCGCAGGACCCTGAACCACTGTACAGGCTTTTTCCCTGGGAAACAAAACTCACAAGCCACTGTTCTGGGTGTCAGTTTTCAGGACCCACTTGGCACTCTTAAACCAGACCAAGTTGGCACTGGTGCCACCTTGTGTCTAGGAGGCATCCTGCGAGAGGCGGAATTCCAGGAGGCACCCGGCAATTTAAGGCCTCAGGCCCCTGAACCATTGTACAGGCTTTTTCCCTGGGAAACAAAACTCACAAGCCACTGTTCTGGGTGTCAGTTTTCAGGACCCACTTGGCACTCTTAAACCAGACCAAGTCGGAACTGGTGTTTCTTAGCGTCTGGGAAACATCTGGCGTGGTGCAAAATTCTAGGAGGCACCCCGCAATTTAAAGCCGCAGGACCCTGAACCATTTTACAGGCTTTTTCCCTGGGAAACAAAACTCACAAGCCACTGTTCTGGGTGTCAGTTTGCAGGAGACACCTGGCACTCTCAAACCAGACCAAGTTGGCACTGGTGCCACCTTGTGTCTGGGAGGCATCCTGCGAGAGGCGCAATTCAAGGAGGCACCCGGCAATGTAAGGCCTCAGGACCCTGAACCATTGTACAGGCTTTTTCCCTGGGAAACAAAACTCACAAGCCACTGTTCTGGGTGTCAGTTTTCAGGACGCACTTGGCACTCTCAAACCAGACCAAGTCGGCACTGGTGCCACCTTGTGTCTGGGAGGCATCCTGCGAGTAGTGAATCTCCAGGAGGCACCCGGCAATTTAAGTCCGCAGGAGCCTGAACCATTGTACAGGCTTTTTTCCTGGGAAACAAAACTCACAAGCCACTGTTCTGGGTGTCAGTTTTCAGGACCCACTTGACACTCTCAAAGCAGACCAAGTTGGCACTGGTGCCACCTTGTGTCTGGGAGGCATCCTGCGAGAGGCCGAATTCCAGGAGCCACCCGGCAATTTAAGGCCTCAGGCCCCTGAACCATTGAACAGGCTTTTTCCCTGGGAAACAAAACTCACAAGCCACTGTTCTGGGTGTCAGTTTTCAGGACCCACTTGGCACTCTCAAACCAGACCAAGTTGGAAATGGTGTCATTTTGCATCTGGGAGGCTCCCTGCGAGAGTCCGATTTTCAGGAGGCACCCGGCAATTTAAGGCCTCAGGCCCCTGAACCATTGTACAGGCTTTTTCCCTGGGAAACAAAACTCACAAGCCACTGTTCTGGGTGTCAGTTTTCAGGACCCACTTGACACTCTCAAAGCAGACCAAGTTGGCACTGGTGCCACCTTGTGTCTGGGAGGCATCCTGCGAGAGGCGCAATTCCAGGAGGCACCTGGCAATTTAAGGCCGCAGGCCCCTGAACCATTGTACAGGCTTTTTCCCTGGGAAACAAAACTCACAAGCCACTGTTCTGGTTTCAGTTTTCAGGGCCCACTTGGAACTCTTAAACCAGACCAAGTTGGCACTGGTGCCACCTTGTGTCTGGGAGGCATCCTGCGAGAGGCCAAATTCCAGGAGGCACCCGGGAATTTAAGGCCGCAGGACCCTGAACCACTGTAGAGGCTTTTTCCCTGGGAAACAAAACTCACAAGCCACTGTTCTGGGTGTCAGTTTCCAGGACCCACTTGGCACTCTTAAACAAGACCAAGTTGGAACTGGTGCCATCTTGTGTCTGGGAGGCATCCTGCGAGTAGCCGAATTCCAGGAGGCACCCGGCAATTTATGGCCGCAGGCCCCTGAACCATTGTACAGGCTTTTTCCCTGGGAAACAAAACTCACAAGCCACTGTTCTGGGTGTCAGTTTTCAGGACCCACTTGGCACTCTTAAACCAGACCAAGTTGGCACTGGTGTCATGTTGCGCCTAGGATGCATCCTGTGAGAGGCGGATCTCCAAGAGGCACCCGGCAATTTAAGGCCTCAGGCCCCTGAACCATTGTACAGGCTTTTTCCCTGGGAAACAAAACTCACAAGCCACTGTTCTGGGTGTCAGTTTACAGGAGCCACCTGGCACTCTCAAACCAGACCAAGGGTGCACTGGTGTCATGTTGCGCCTGAAAGGCAGCCTGCGAGAGGCGGATCTCCAGGAGGCACCCCGCAATTTAAGTCCGCAGGACCCTGAACCATTGTACAGGCTTTTTCCCTGGGAAACAAAACTCACAAGCCACTGTTCTGGGTGTCAGTTTGCAGGAGCCACCTGGCACTCTCAAAGCAGACCAAGTTGGCACTGGTGCCACCTTGCGTCTGGGAGGCATCCTGCGAGAGGCGCAATTCCAGGAGGCACCTGGCAATTTAAGGCCGCAGGACCCTGAACCATTGTACAGGCTTTTTCCCTGGGAAACAAAACTCACAAGCCACTGTTCTGGGTGTCAGTTTGCAGGACCCACTTGGCACTCTTAAACCAGACCAAGTTGCCACTGGTGCCACCTGGCGTCTGGGAGGCATCCTGCGAGAGGTCGAATTCCGGGAGGCACCCGGCAATTTAAGGCCTCAGGCCCCTGAACCATTGTACAGGTTTTTTCCCTGGGAAACAAAACTCACAAGCCACTGTTCTGGGTGTCAGTTTTCAGGACCCACTTGGCACTCTTAAACCAGACCAAGTTGGCACTGGTGCCACCTTGCGTCTGGGAGGCTTCCTGCGAGAGCCAAATTCCAGGAGGCACCCGGCAATTTAAGGCCGCAGGACCCTGAACCATTGTACAGGCTTTTTCCCTGGGAAACAAAACTCACAAGCCACTGTTCTGGGTGTCAGTTTGCAGGACCCACTTGGCACTCTTAAACAAGACCAAGTTGGAACTGGTGCCACCTTGTGTCTGGGAGGCATCCTGCGAGTAGCCGAATTCCAGGAGGCACCAGGCAATTTAAGGCTTCAGGCCCCTGAACCATTGTACAGGCTTTTTCCCTGGGAAACAAAACTCACAAGCCACTGTTCTGGGTGTCAGTTTTCAGGACCCACTTGGCACTCTTAAACCAGACCAAGTTGGCACTGGTGCCACCTTGTGTCTGGGAGGCATCCTGCGAGAGGCCGAATTCCAGGAGCCACCCGGCAATTTAAGGCCTCAGGCCCCTGAACCATTGTACAGGCTTTTTCCCTGGGAAACAAAACTCACAAGCCACTGTTCTGGGTGTCAGTTTTCAGGACCCTCTTGGCACTCTTAAACCAGACCAAGTTGGCAGTGGTGCCACCTTGCGTCTGGGAGGCATCCTGCGAGAGGCCGAATTCTAGGAGGTACCCGGCAATTTAACGCCGCAGGACCCTGAACCATTGTACAGGCTTTTTCCCTGGGAAACAAAACTCACAAGCCACTGTTCTGGGTGTCAGTTTTCAGGACCCACTTGGCACTCTTAAACCAGACCAAGTTGGAACTGGTGCCACCTTGTGTCTGGGAGGCATCCTGCGAGAGCCAAATTCCAGGAGACACCTGGCAATTTAAGGCCGCAGGACCCTGAACCACTGTACAGGTTTTTTCCCTGGGAAACAAAACTCACAAGCCACTGTTCTGGGTGTCAGTTTGCAGGACCCACTTGGCACTCTTAAACCAGACCAAGTTGGCACTGGTGTTGCTTAGCGTCTGGGAAACATCTGGCGAGAGGCGGATCTCCAGGTGGCTCCCGGCTATTAAAGGCGGCATTACCTAAACCATTGTACAGGCTTTTCCCCAGGGAAACAAAACTCACAAGCCACTGTTCTGCGTGTCAGTTTGCAGGAGCCACCTGGCACTCTCAAACCAGACCAAGTTGGAACTGGTGCCACCTTGCGTCTGGGAGGCATCCTGCGAATGGCCGAATTCCAGGAGGCACCCGGCAATTTAAGGCCTCAGGCCCCTGAACCATTGTACAGGCTTTTTCCCTGGGAAACAAAACTCACAAGTCACTGTTCTGGGTGTCAGTTTGCAGGACACACTTGGCACTCTCAAACCAGACGAAGCTGGCACTGGTGCCACCTTGCGTCTGGGAGGCATCCTGCGAGAGGCTGATCTCCAGGTGGCACCCGGCTATTAAAGGCGGCATTAACCTAAACCATTGTACAGGCTTTTTCCCTGGGAAACAAAACTCACAAGCCACTGTTCTGGGTGTCAGTTTTCAAGACCCACTTGGCACTCTCAAACCAGACCAAGTTGGAACTGATGCCACCTTGCGTCTGGGAGGCATCCTGCGAGAGGCCGAATTCTAGGAGGCACCCGGCAATTTAAGGCCGCAGGACCCTGAACCATTGTACAGGCTTTTTCCCTGGGAAACAAAACTCACAAGCCACTGTTCTGGGTGTCAGTTTTCAGGACCCACTTGGCACTCTCAAACCAGACCAAGTTGGATAGGGTGTCATTTTGCGTCTGGGAGGCACCCTGCGAGACTCCGAATTCCAGGAGGCACCCGGCTATTAAAGGCGGCATTAACCTAAACCATTTTACAGGCTTTTTCCCTGGGAAACAAAACTCACAAGCCACTGTTCTAGGTGTCAGTTTGCAGAAGCCACCTGGCACTCTCTAACCAGACCAAGTTGGCACTGGTGCCACCTTGCGTCTGGGAGGCATCCTGCGAGAGGCGGAATTCAAGGAGGCACCCGGCAATTTAGGGCCGCAGGACCCTGAACCATTGTACAGGCTTTTTCCCTGGGAAACAAAACTCACAAGCCACTGTTCTGGGTGTCAGTTTGCAGGAGCCACCTGGCACTCTCAAACCAGACTAAGTTGGCACTGGTGTAATGTTGCGCCTGGGAGGCATCCTGTGAGAGGCGGATCTCCAGGAGGCACCCGGCAATTTAAGGCCTCAGGCCCCTGAACCATTGTACAGGCTTTTTCCCTGGGAAACAAAACTCACAAGCCACTGTTCTGGGTGTCAGTTTTCAGGACCCACTTGGCACTCTTAAACCAGACCATGTTGGCACTGGTGTCATGTTGCGCTTGGGAGGCATTCTGTGAGAGGCGGATCTCCAGGAGGCACTCGGCAATTTAAGGCTTCATGCCCCTGAACCATTGTACACGCTTTTTCCCTGGGAAACAAAACTCACAAGCCACTGTTCTGGGTGTCAGTTTTCAGGACCCACTTGGCACTCTCAAACCAGACCAAGTTGGCACTGGTGCCACCTTGCGTCTGGGAGGCATCCTGCGAGAGGCGCAATTCCAGGAGGCACCTGGCAATTTAAGGCCGCAGGACCCTGAACCATTGTACAGGCTTTTTCCCTGGGAAACAAAACTCACAAGCCACTGTTCTGGGTGTCAGTTTTCAGGACCCACTTGGCACTCTTAAACCAGACCAAGTTGGAACTGGTGCCACCTTGTGTCTGGGAGGCATCCTGCGAGTAGCGGAATTCCAGGAGGCACCCGGCAATTTAGGGCCGCAGGACCCTGAACCATTGTACAGGTTTTTTCCCTGGGAAACAAAACTCACAAGCCACTGTTCTGGGTGTCAGTTTGCAGGAGCCACCTGGCACTCTCAAACCAGACCAAGTTGGCACTGGTGCCACCTTGCGTCTGGGAGGCATCCTGCGAGAGGCGCAATTCCAGGAGGCACCCGGCAATTTAAGGCCGCAGGACCCTGAACCATTGTACAGGCTTTTTCCCTGGGAAACAAAACTCACAAGCCACAGTTCTGGGTGTCAGTTTGCAGGACCCACTTGGCACTCTTAAACCAGACCAAGTTGGGACTGGTGCCACCTTGTGTCTAGGAGGCATCCTGCGAGAGGCGGAATTCCAGGAGGCACCCGGCAATTTAAGGCCTCAGGCCCCTGAACCATTGCACAGGCTTTTTCCCTGGGAAACAAAACTCACAAGCCACTGTTCTGGGTGTCAGTTTTCAGGACCCACTTGGCACTCTTAAACCAGACGAAGTCGGAACTGGTGTTTCTTAGCGTCTGGGAAACATCTGGCGTGATGCAAATTTCCAGGAGGCACCCCGCAATTTAAAGCCGCAGGACCCTGAACCATTTTACAGGCTTTTTCCCTGGGAAACAAAACTCACAAGCCACTGTTCTGGGTGTAAGTTTGCAGGAGACACCTGGCACTCTTAAACCAGACCAAGTTGGCACTGGTGCCACCTTGCGTCTGGGAGGCATCCTGCGAGAGGCGCAATTCAAGGAGGCACCTGGCAATTTAAGGCCGCAGGACCCTGAACCATTGTACAGGCTTTTTCCCTGGGAAACAAAACTCACAAGCCACTGTTCTGGGTGTCAGTTTTCAGGACCCACTTGGCACTCTTAAACCAGACCAAGTTGGCACTGGTGCCACCTTGTGTCTGGGAGGCATCCTGCGAGAGGCCGAATTCCAGGAGCCACCCGGCAATTTAAGGCCTCAGGCCCCTGAACCATTGTACAGGCTTTTTCCCTGGGAAACAAAACTCACAAGCCACTGTTCTGGGTGTCAGTTTTCAGGACCCTCTTGGCACTCTTAAACCAGACCAAGTTGGAACTGATGACACCTTGCGTCTGGGAGGCATCCTGCGAGAGGCCGAATTCTAGGAGGTACCCGGCAATTTAACGCCTCAGGCCCCTGAGGCATTGTACAGGCTTTTTCCCTGGGAAACAAAACTCACAAGCCACTGTTCTGGGTGTCAGTTTTCAGGACCCACTTGGCACTCTTAAACCAGACCAAGTTGGAACTGGTGCCACCTTGTGTCTGGGAGGCATCCTGCGAGAGCCAAATTCCAGGAGACACCTGGCAATTTAAGGCCGCAGGACCCTGAACCACTGTACAGGTTTTTTCCCTGGGAAACAAAACTCACAAGCCACTGTTCTGGGTGTCAGTTTGCAGGACCCACTTGGCACTCTTAAACCAGACCAAGTTGGCACTGGTGTGTCTTAGCGTCTGGGAAACATCTGGCGAGAGGCGGATCTCCAGGTGGCTCCCGGCTATTAAAGGCGGCATTACGTAAACCATTTTACAGGCTTTTCCCCAGGGAAACAAAACTCACAAGCCACTGTTCTGCGTGTCAGTTTGCAGGAGCCACCTGGCACTCTCAAACCAGACCAAGTTGGAACTGGTGCCACCTTGCGTCTGGGAGGCATCCTGCGAGTGGCCGAATTCCAGGAGGCACCCGGCAATTTAAGGCCTCAGGCCCCTGAACCATTGTACAGGCTTTTTCCCTGGAAAACAAAACTCACAAGCCACTGTTCTGGGTGTCAGTTTGCAGGACACACTTGGCACTCTCAAACCAGACCAAGTTGGCACTGGTGCCACCTTGCGTCTGGGAGGCATCCTGCGAGAGGCTGATCTCCAGGTGGCACCCGGCTATTAAAGGCGGCATTAACCTAAACCATTGTACAGGCTTTTTCCCTGGGAAACAAAACTCACAAGCCACTGTTCTGGGTGTCAGTTTTCAGGACCCACTTGGCACTCTTAAACCAGACCAAGTTGGAACTGATGCCACCTTGCGTCTGGGAGGCATCCTGCGAGAGGCCGAATTCTAGGAGGCACCCGGCAATTTAAGGCCGCAGGACCCTGAACCATTGTACAGGCTTTTTCCCTGGGAAACAAAACTCACAAGCCACTGTTCTGGGTGTCAGTTTTCAGGACCCACTTGGCACTCTCAAACCAGACCAAGTTGGATATGGTGTCATTTTGCGTCTGGGAGGCACCCTGCGAGACTCCGAATTCCAGGAGGCACCCGGCTATTAAAGGTGGCATTAACCTAAACCATTTTACAGGCTTTTTCCCTGGGAAACAAAACTCACAAGCCACTGTTCTAGGCTTCAGTTTGCAGAAGCCACCTGGCACTCTCAAACCAGACCAAGTTGGCACTGGTGCCACCTTGCGTCTGGGAGGCATCCTGCGAGAGGCGGAATTCAAGGAGGCACCCGGCAATTTAGGGCCGCAGGACCCTGAACCATTGTACAGGCTTTTTCCCTGGGAAACAAAACTCACAAGCCACTGTTCTGGGTGTCAGTTTGCAGGAGCCACCTGGCACTCTCAAACCAGACTAAGTTGGCACTGGTGTAATGTTGCGCCTGGGAGGCATCCTGTGAGAGGCGGATGTCCAGGAGGGACCCGGCAATTTAAGGCCTCAGGACCCTGAACCATTGTACAGGCTTTTTCCCTGGGAAACAAAACTCACAAGCCACTGTTCTGGGTGTCAGTTTTCAGGACCCACTTGGCACTCTTAAACCAGACCAAGTTGGCACTGGTGTCATGTTGCGCCTGGGAGGCATTCTGTGAGAGGCGGATCTCCAGGAGGCACCCGGCAATTTAAGGCTTCATGCCCCTGAACCATTGTACACGCTTTTTCCCTGGGAAACAAAACTCACAAGCCACTGTTCTGGGTGTCAGTTTTCAGGACCCACTTGGCACTCTTAAACCAGACCAAGTTGGCACTGGTGCCACCTTGTGTCTGGGAGGCATCCTGCGAGAGGCGGAATTCCAGGAGGCACCCGGCAATTTAGGGCCGCAGGACCCTGAACCATTGTACAGGTTTTTTCCCTGGGAAACAAAACTCACAAGCCACTGTTCTGGGTGTCAGTTTGCAGGAGCCACCTGGCACTCTCAAACCAGACCAAGTTGGCACTGGTGCCACCTTGCGTCTGGGAGGCATCCTGCGAGAGGCGGATTTCCAGGTGGCAACCGGCTATTAAAGGCGGCATTAACATAAACCATTGTACAGGCTTTTTCCCTGGGAAACAAAACTCACAAGCCACAGTTTTGGGTGTCAGTTTTCAGGACCCACTTGGCACTCTTAAACCAGACCAAGTTGGGACTGGTGCCACCTTGTGTCTAGGAGGCATCCTGCGAGAGGCGGAATTCCAGGAGGCACCCGGCAATTTAAGGCCTCAGGCCCCTGAACCATTGTACAGGCTTTTTCCCTGGGAAACAAAACTCACAAGCCACTGTTCTGGGTGTCAGTTTTCAGGACCCACTTGGCACTCTCAAACCAGACCAAGTCGGAACTGGTGTTTCTTAGCGTCTGGGAAACATCTGGCGTGATGCAAAATTCCAGGAGGCACCCGGCAATTTAAAGCCGCAGGACCCTGAACCATTTTACAGGCTTTTTCCCTGGGAAACAAAACTCACAAGCCACTGTTCTGGGTGTAAGTTTGCAGGAGACACCTGGCACTCTCAAACCAGACCAAGTTGGCACTGGTGCCACCTTGTGTCTGGGAGGCATCCTGCGAGAGGCGCAATTCAAGGAGGCACCCGGCAATGTAAGGCCTCAGGACCCTGAACCATTGTACAGGCTTTTTCCCTGGGAAACAAAACTCACAAGCCACTGTTCTGGGTGTCAGTTTTCAGGACGCACTTGGCACTCTCAAACCAGACCAAGTTGGCACTGGTGCCACCTTGTGTCTGGGAGGCATCCTGCGAGTAGTGGATCTGCAGGAGGCACCCGGCAATTTAAGTCCGCAGGAGCCTGAACCATTGTACAGGCTTTTTCCCTGGGAAACAAAACTCACAAGCCACTGTTCTGGGTGTCAGTTTTCAGGACCAACTTGACACTCTCAAAGCAGACCAAGTTGGCACTGGTGCCACCTTGCGTCTGGGAGGCATCCTGCGAGAGGCCGAATTCTAGGAGGCACCCGGAAATTTAAGGCCGCAGGACCCTGAACCATTGTACAGGCTTTTTCCCTGGGAAACAAAACTCACAAGCCACTGTTCTGGGTGTCAGTTTTCAGGACCCACTTGGCACTCTCAAACCAGACCAAGTTGGAAATGGTGTCATTTTGCATCTGGGAGGCTCCCTGCGAGAGTCCGAATTCCAGGAGGCACCCGGCAATTTAAGGCCTCAGGCCCCTGAACCATTGTACAGGCTTTTTCCCTGGGAAACAAAACTCACAAGCCACTGTTCTGGGTGTCAGTTTTCAGGACCCACTTGACACTCTCAAAGCAGACCAAGTTGACACTGGTGCCACCTTGCGTCTGGGAGGCATCCTGCGAGAGGCGCAATTCCAGGAGGCACCTGGCAATTTAAGTCCGCAGGAGCCTGAACCATTGTACAGGCTTTTTCCCTGGGAAACAAAACTCACAAGCCACTGTTCTAGGTGTCAGTTTGCAGAAGCCACCTGGCACTCTCAAACCAGACCAAGTTGGCACTGGTGCCACCTTGCGTCTGGGAGGCATCCTGCGAGAAGCGGAATTCAAGGAGGCACCCGGCAATTTAGGGCCGCAGGACCCTGAACCATTGTACAGGCTTTTTCCCCGGGAAACAAAACTCACAAGCCACTGTTCTGGGTGTCAGTTTGCAGGAGCCACCTGGCACTCTCAAACCAGACTAAGTTGGCACTGGTGTAATGTTGCGCCTGGGAGGCATCCTGTGAGAGGCGGATCTCCAGGAGGCACCCGGCAATTTAAGGCCTCAGGACCCTGAACCATTGTACAGGCTTTTTCCCTGGGAAACAAAACTCACAAGCCACTGTTCTGGGTGTCAGTTTTCAGGACCCACTTGGCACTCTTAAACCAGACCATGTTGGCACTGGTGTCACCTTGCGCCTGGGAGGCATTCTGTGAGAGGCGGATCTCCAGGAGGCACCCGGCAATTTAAGGCTTCATGCCCCTGAACCATTGTACACGCTTTTTCCCTGGGAAACAAAACTCACAAGCCACTGTTCTGGGTGTCAGTTTTCAGGACCCACTTGGCACTCTCAAACCAGACCAAGTTGGCACTGGTGCCACCTTGCGTCTGGGAGGCATCCTGCGAGAGGCGCAATTCCAGGAGGCACCTGGCAATTTAAGGCCGCAGGACCCTGAACCATTGTACAGGCTTTTTCCCTGGGAAACAAAACTCACAAGCCACTGTTCTGGGTGTCAGTTTTCAGGACCCACTTGGCACTCTTAAACCAGACCAAGTTGGCACTGGTGCCACCTTGTGTCTGGGAGGCATCCTGCGAGAGGCGGAATTCCAGGAGGCACCCGGCAATTTAGGGCCGCAGGACCCTGAACCATTGTACAGGTTTTTTCCCTGGGAAACAAAACTCACAAGCCACTGTTCTGGGTGTCAGTTTGCAGGAGCCACCTGGCACTCTCAAACCAGACCAAGTTGGCACTGGTGCCACCTTGCGTCTGGGAGGCATCCTGCGAGAGGCGCAATTCCAGGAGGCACCCGGCAATTTAAGGCCGCAGGACCCTGAACCATTGTACAGGCTTTTTCCCTGGGAAACAAAACTCACAAGCCACAGTTCTGGGTGTCAGTTTTCAGGACCCACTTGGCACTCTTAAACCAGACCAAGTTGGGACTGGTGCCACCTTGTGTCTAGGAGGCATCCTGCGAGAGGCGGAATTCCAGGAGGCACCCGGCAATTTAAGGCCTCAGGCCCCTGAACCATTGTACAGGCTTTTTCCCTGGGAAACAAAACTCACAAGCCACTGTTCTGGGTGTCAGTTTTCAGGACCCACTTGGCACTCTTAAACCAGACGAAGTCGGAACTGGTGTTTCTTAGCGTCTGGGAAACATCTGGCGTGATGCAAAATTCCAGGAGGCACCCCGCAATTTAAAGCCGCAGGACCCTGAACCATTTTACAGGCTTTTTCCCTGGGAAACAAAACTCACAAGCCACTGTTCTGGGTGTAAGTTTGCAGGAGACACCTGGCACTCTCAAACCAGACCAACTTGGCACTGGTGCCACCTTGCGTCTGGGAGGCATCCTGCGAGAGGCGCAATTCAAGGAGGCACCTGGCAATTTAAGGCCGCAGGACCCTGAACCATTGTACAGGCTTTTTCCCTGGGAAACAAAACTCACAAGCCACTGTTCTGGGTGTCAGTTTTCAGGACCCACTTGGCACTCTTAAACCAGACCAAGTTGGCACTGGTGCCACCTTGTGTCTGGGAGGCATCCTGCGAGAGGCCGAATTCCAGGAGCCACCCGGCAATTTAAGGCCTCAGGCCCCTGAACCATTGTACAGGCTTTTTCCCTGGGAAACAAAACTCACAAGCCACTGTTCTGGGTGTCAGTTTTCAGGACCCTCTTGGCACTCTTAAACCAGACCAAGTTGGAACTAATGACACCTTGTGTCTGGGAGGCATCCTGCGAGAGGCCGAATTCTAGGAGGTACCCGGCAATTTAACGCCGCAGGACCCTGAACCATTGTACAGGCTTTTTCCCTGGGAAACAAAACTCACAAGCCACTGTTCTGGGTGTCAGTTTTCAGGACCCACTTGGCACTCTTAAACCAGACCAAGTTGGCACTGGTGCCACCTTGTGTCTGGGAGGCATCCTGCGAGAGCCAAATTCCAGGAGACACCTGGCAATTTAAGGCCGCAGGACCCTGAACCACTGTACAGGTTTTTTCCCTGGGAAACAAAACTCACAAGCCACTGTTCTGGGTGTCAGTTTGCAGGACCCACTTGGCACTCTTAAACCAGACCAAGTTGGCACTGGTGTTGCTTAGCGTCTGGGAAACATCTGGCGAGAGGCGGATCTCCAGGTGGCTCCCGGCTATTAAAGGCGGCATTACCTAAACCATTTTACAGGCTTTTCCCCAGGGAAACAAAACTCACAAGCCACTGTTCTGCGTGTCAGTTTGCAGGAGCCACCTGGCACTCTCAAACCAGACCAAGTTGGAACTGGTGCCACCTTGCGTCTGGGAGGCATCCTGCGAGTGGCCGAATTCCAGGAGGCACCCGGCAATTTAAGGCCTCAGGCCCCTGAACCATTGTACAGGCTTTTTCCCTGGAAAAAAAAACTCACAAGTCACTGTTCTGGGTGTCAGTTTGCAGGACACACTTGGCACTCTCAAACCAGACGAAGCTGGCACTGGTGCCACCTTGCGTCTGGGAGGCATCCTGCGAGAGGCTGATCTCCAGGTGGCACCCGGCTATTAAAGGCGGCATTAACCTAAACCATTGTACAGGCTTTTTCCCTGGGAAACAAAACTCACAAGCCACTGTTCTGGGTGTCAGTTTTCAGGACCCACTTGGCACTCTCAAACCAGACCAAGTTGGATATGGTGTCATTTTGCGTCTGGGAGGCACCCTGCGAGACTCCGAATTCCAGGAGGCACCCGGCTATTAAAGGCGGCATTAACCTAAACCATTTTACAGGCTTTTTCCCTGGGAAACAAAACTCACAAGCCACTGTTCTAGGTGTCAGTTTGCAGAAGCCACCTGGCACTCTCAAACCAGACCAAGTTGGCACTGGTGCCACCTTGCGTCTGGGAGGCATCCTGCGAGAGGCGGAATTCCAGGAGGCACCCGGCAATTTAGGGCCGCAGGACCCTGAACCATTGTACAGGCTTTTTCCCTGGGAAACAAAACTCACAAGCCACTGTTCTGGGTGTCAGTTTGCAGGAGCCACCTGGCACTCTCAAACCAGACTAAGTTGGCACTGGTGTAATGTTGCGCCTGGGAGGCATCCTGTGAGAGGCGGATGTCCAGGAGGGACCCGGCAATTTAAGGCCTCAGGACCCTGAACCATTGTACAGGCTTTTTCCCTGGGAAACAAAACTCACAAGCCACTGTTCTGGGTGTCAGTTTTCAGGACCCACTTGACACTCTCAATGCAGGCCAAGTTGGCACTGGTGCCACCTTGCGTCTGGGAGGCATCCTGCGAGAGGCGCAATTCCAGGAGGCACCTGGCAATTTAAGGCCGCAGGACCCTGAACCATTGTACAGGCTTTTTCCCTGGGAAACAAAACTCACAAGCCACTGTTCTGGGTGTCAGTTTTCAGGACCCACTTGGCACTCTTAAACCAGACCAAGTTGGCACTGGTGCCACCTTGTGTCTGGGAGGCATCCTGCGAGAGGCGGAATTCCAGGAGGCACCCGGCCATTTAGGGCCGCAGGACCCTGAACCATTGTACAGGTTTTTTCCCTGGGAAACAAAACTCACAAGCCACTGTTCTGGGTGTCAGTTTGCAGGAGCCACCTGGCACTCTCAAACCAGACCAAGTTGGCACTGGTGCCACCTTGCGTCTGGGAGGCATCCTGCGAGAGGCGCAATTCCAGGAGGCACCCGGCAATTTAAGGCCGCAGGACCCTGAAGCATTGTACAGGCTTTTTCCCTGGGAAACAAAACTCACAAGCCACTGTTCTGGGTGTCAGTTTTCAGGACCCACTTGGCACTCTCAAACCAGACCAAGTTAGAAATGGTGTCATTTTGCATCTGGGAGGCTCCCTGCGAGAGTCCGAATTCCAGGAGGCACCCGGCAATTTAAGGCCTCAGGCCCCTGAACCATTGTACAGGCTTTTTCCCTGGGAAACAAAACTCACAAGCCACTGTTCTGGGTGTCAGTTTGCAGGACCCACTTGACACTCTCAAAGCAGACCAAGTTGGCACTGGTGCCACCTTGCGTCTGGGAGGCATCCTGCGAGAGGCGCAATTCCAGGAGGCACCTGGCAATTTAAGTCCGCAGGAGCCTGAACCATTGTACAGGCTTTTTCCCTGGGAAACAAAACTCACAAGCCACTGTTCTAGTTTCAGGTTTCAGGGCCCACTTGGAACTCTTAAACCAGACCAAGTTGGCACTGGTGCCACCTTGCGTCTGGGAGGCATCCTGCGAGTGGCCGAATTCCAGGAGGCACCCGGCAATTTAAGGCCTCAGGCCCCTGAACCATTGTACAGGCTTTTTCCCTGGGAAACAAAACTCACAAGCCACTGTTCTGGGTGTCAGTTTCCAGGAGGCACCTGGCACTCTCAAACCAGACCAAGTTGGCACTGGTGTCATGTTGCGCCTGAAAGGCAGCCTGCGAGAGGCGGATCTCCAGGAGGCACCCCGCAATTTAAGTCCGCAGGACCCTGAACCATTGTACAGGCTTTTTCCCTGGGAAACAAAACTCACAAGCCACTGTTCTGGGTGTCAGTTTGCAGGAGCCACCTGGCACTCTCAAAGCAGACCAAGTTGGCACTGGTGCCACCTTGCGTCTGGGAGGCATCCTGCGAGAGGCGCAATTCCAGGAGGCACCCGGCAATTTAAGGCCGCAGGACCCTGAACCATTGTACAGGCTTTTTCCCTGGGAAACAAAACTCACAAGCCACTGTTCTGGGTGTCAGTTTGCAGGACCCACTTGGCACTCTTAAACCAGACCAAGTTGCCACTGGTGCCACCTGGTGTCTAGGAGGCATCCTGCGAGTAGCGGATCTCCAGGAGGCACCCGGCAATTTAAGTCTGCAGGAGCCTGAACCATTGTACAGGCTTTTTCCCTGGGAAACAAAACTCACAAGCCACTGTTCTGGGTGTCAGTTTTCAGGACCCACTTGGCACTCTTAAACCAGACCAAGTTGGCACTGGTGTCATGTTGCGCCTGGGAGGCATTCTGTGAGAGGCGGATCTCCAGGAGGCACCCGGCAATTTAAGGCTTCATGCCCCTGAACCATTGTACACGCTTTTTCCCTGGGAAACAAAACTCACAAGCCACTGTTCTGGGTGTCAGTTTTCAGGACCCACTTGACACTCTCAAAGCAGGCCAAGTTGGCACTGGTGCCACCTTGCGTCTGGGAGGCATCCTGCGAGAGGCGCAATTCCAGGAGGCACCTGGCAATTTAAGGCCGCAGGACCCTGAACCATTGAACAGGCTTTTTCCCTGGGAAACAAAACTCACAAGCCACTGTTCTGGGTGTCAGTTTTCAGGACCTACTTGGCACTCTCAAACCAGACCAAGTTGGCACTGGTGCCACCTTGCGTCTGGGAGGCATCCTGCAAGACGCCGAATTCCAGGAGGCACCAGGCAATTTAAGGCCGCAGGACCCTGAACCATTGTACAGGTTTTTTCCCTGGGAAACAAAACTCACAAGCCACTGTTCTGGGTGTCAGTTTGCAGGAGCCACCTGGCACACTCAAACCAGACCAAGTTGGCACTGGTGCCACCTTGCGTCTGGGAGGCATCCTGCGAGAGGCGCAATTCCAGGAGGCACCCGGCAATTTAAGTCCGCAGGACCCTGAACCATTGTACAGGCTTTTTCCCTGGGAAACAAAACTCACAAGCCACAGTTCTGGGTGTCAGTTTTCAGGACCCACTTGGCACTCTTAAACCAGACCAAGTTGGGACTGGTGCCACCTTGTGTCTAGGAGGCATCCTGCGAGAGGCGGAATTCCAGGAGGCACCCGGCAATTTAAGGCCTCAGGCCCCTGAACCATTGTACAGGCTTTTTCCCTGGGAAACAAAACTCACAAGCCACTGTTGTGGGTGTCAGTTTTCAGGACCCACTTGGCACTCTTAAACCAGACCAAGTCGGAACTGGTGTTTCTTAGCGTCTGGGAAACATCTGACGTGATGCAAAATTCCAGGAGGCACTTCGCAATTTAAAGCCGCAGGACCCTGAACCATTGTACAGGCTTTTTCCCTGGGAAACAAAACTCACAAGCCACTGTTCTGGGTGTAAGTTTGCAGGAGACACCTGGCACTCTCAAACCAGACCAAGTTGGCACTGGTGCCACCTTGTGTCTGGGAGGCATCCTGCGAGAGGCGCAATTCAAGGAGGCACCCGGCAATGTAAGGCCTCAGGACGCTGAACCATTGTACAGGCTTTTTCCCTGGGAAACAAAACTCACAAGCCACTGTTCTGGGTGTCAGTTTTCAGGACGCACTTCGCACTCTCAAACCAGACCAAGTTGGCACTGGTGCCACCTTGTGTCTGGGAGGCATCCTGCGAGTAGTGGATCTCCAGGAGGCACCCGGCAATTTAAGTCCGCAAGAGCCTGAACCATTGTACAGGCTTTTTCCCTGGGAAACAAAACTCACAAGGCTCTGTTCTGGGTGTCAGTTTTCAGGACCAACTTGACACTCTCAAAGCAGACCAAGTTGGCACTGGTGCCACCTTGTGTCTGGGAGGCATCCTGCGAGAGGCCGAATTCTAGGAGGCACCCGGAAATTTAAGGCCGCAGGACCCTGAACCATTGTACAGGCTTTTTCCCTGGGAAACAAAACTCACAAGCCACTGTTCTGGGTGTCAGTTTTCAGGACCCACTTGGCACTCTCAAACCAGACCAAGTTGGAAATGGTGTCATTTTGCATCTGGGAGGCTCCCTGTGAGAGTCCGAATTCCAGGAGGCACCCGGCAATTTAAGGCCTCAGGCCCCTGAACCATTGTACAGGCTTTTTCCCTGGGAAACAAAACTCACAAGCCACTGTTCTGGGTGTCAGTTTTCAGGACCCACTTGGCACTCTCAAACCAGACCAAGTTGGAACTGATGCCACCTTGCGTCTGGGAGGCATCCTGCGAGAGGCCGAATTCTAGTAGGCACCCGGAAATTAAAGGCCGCAGGACCCTGAACCATTGTACAGGCTTTTTCCCTGGGAAACAAAACTCACAAGCCACTGTTCTGGGTGTCAGTTTTCAGGACCCACTTGGCACTCTCAAACCAGACCAAGTTGGAAATGGTGTCATTTTGCATCTGGGAGGCTCCCTGCGAAAGTCCGAATTCCAGGAGGCACCCGGCAATTTAAGGCCTCAGGCCCCTGAACCATTGTACAGGCTTTTTCCCTGGGAAACAAAACTCACAAGCCACTGTTCTGGGTGTCAGTTTTCAGGACCCACTTGACACTCTGAAAGCAGACCAAGTTGGCACTGGTGCCACCTTGCGTCTGGGAGGCATCCTGCGAGAGGCGCAATTCCAGGAGGCACCTGGCAATTTAAGGCCGCAGGCCCCTGAACCATTGTACAGGCTTTTTCCCTGGGAAACAAAACTCACAAGCCACTGTTCTAGTTTCAGTTTTCAGGGCCCACTTGGAACTCTTAAACCAGACCAAGTTGGCACTGGTGGCACCTTGCGTCTGGGAGGCATCCTGCGAGTGGCCGAATTCCAGGAGGCACCAGGCAATTTAAGGCCTCAGGCCCCTGAACCATTGTACAGGCTTTTTCCCTGGGAAACAAAACTCACAAGCCACTGTTCTGGGTGTCAGTTTGCAGGAGCCACCTGGCCCTCTCAAACCAGACCAAGTTGGCACTGGTGTAATGTTGCGCCTCAAAGGCGGCCTGCGAGAGGCGGATCTCCAGGAGGCACCCCGCAATTTAAGTCCGCAGGACCCTGAACCATTGTACAGGCTTTTTCCCTGGGAAACAAAACTCACAAGCCACTGTTCTGGGTGTCAGTTTGCAGGAGCCACCTGGCACACTCAAAGCAGACCAAGTTGGCACTGGTGCCACCTTGCGTCTGGGAGGCATCCTGCGAGAGGCGCAATTCCAGGAGGCACCTGGCAATTTAAGGCCGCAGGACCCTGAACCATTGTACAGGCTTTTTCCCTGGGAAACAAAACTCACAAGCCACTGTTCTGGGTTTCAGTTTGCAGGACCCACTTGGCACTCTTAAACCAGACCAAGTTGCCACTGGTGCCACCTGGCGTCTGGGAGGCATCCTGCGAGAGGTCGAATTCCGGGAGGCACCCGGCAATTTAAGGCCTCAGGCCCCTGAAGCATTGTACAGGCTTTTTCCCTGGGAAACAAAACTCACAAGCCACTGTTCTGGGTGTCAGTTTTCAGGACCCACTTGGCACTCTTAAACCAGACCAAGTTGGCACTGGTGTCATGTTGCGCCTGGGAGGCATCCTGTGAGAGGCGGATCTCCAGGAGGCACCCGTCAATTTAAGGCCTCAGGCCCCTGAACCATTTTACAGGCTTTTTCCCTGGGAAACAAAACTCACAAGCCACTGTTCTGGGTGTCAGTTTTCAGGACCCACTTGGCACTCTCAAATCAGACCAAATTGGAAATGGTGTCATGTTGCGCCTGGGAGGCATCCTGTGAGAGGCGGATCTCCAGGAGGCACCCGTCAATTTAAGGCCTCAGGCCCCTGAACCATTTTACAGGCTTTTTCCCTGGGAAACAAAACTCACAAGCCACTGTTCTGGGTGTCAGTTTTCAGGACCCACTTGGCACTCTCAAACCAGACCAAGTTGGCACTGGTGCCACCTTGCGTCTGGGAGGCATCCAGCAAGACGCCGAATTCCAGGAGGCACCCGGCAATTTAGGGCCGCAGGACCCTGAACCATTGTACAGGCTTTTTCCCTGGGAAACAAAACTCACAAGCCACTGTTCTGGGTGTCAGTTTCCCAGACCCACTTGGCACTCTTAAACCAGACCAAGTTGGCACTGGTGTTGCTTAGCGTCTGGGAAACATCTGGCGAGATGCGGTATTCCAGGGGGCACCCGGCAATTTAAGGCCGCAGGACCTCAAACCATTGTACAGGCTTTTTCCCTGGAAAACATAACTCACAAGCCACTGTTCTGGGTGTCAGTTTGCAGGACCCACTTGGCACTCTTAAACCAGACCAAGTTGGAACTGGTGCCACCTTGCGTCTGGGAGGCATCCTGCGAGTGGCCGAATTCCAGGAGGCACCCGGCAATTTAAGGCCTCAGGCCCCTGAACCATTGTACAGGCTTTTTCCCTGGAAAACAAAACTCAAAAGTCACTGTTCTGGGTGTCAGTTTGCAGGACACACTTGGGACTCTCAAAACCGACCAAGCTGGCACTGGTGCCACCTTGCGTCTGGGAGGCATCCTGCGAGAGGCTGATCTCCAGGTGGCACCCGGCTATTAAAGGCGGCATTAACCTAAACCATTTTACAGGCTTCTTCCCTGGGAAACAAAACTCACAAGCCACTGTTCTGGGTGTCAGTTTTAAGGACCCACTTGGCACTCTTAAACCAGACCAAGTTGGAACTGATGCCACCTTGCGTCTGGGAGGCATCCTGCGAGATGCCGAATTCTAGGAGGCACCCGGCAATTTAAGGCCGCAGGACCCTGAACCATTGTACAGGCTTTTTCCCTGGGAAACAAAACTCACAAGCCACTGTTCTGGGTGTCAGTTTTCAGGACCCACTTGGCACTCTCAAACCAGACCAAGTTGGATATGGTGTCATTTTGCGTCTGGGAGGCACCCTGCGAGAGTCCGAATTCCAGGAGGCACCCGGCTATTAAAGGCGGCATTAACCTAAACCATTTTACAGGCTTTTTCCCTGGGAAACAAAACTCACAAGCCACTGTTCTAGGTGTCAGTTTGCAGGAGCCACCTGGCACTCTCAAACCAGACCAAGTTGGCACTGGTGCCACCTTGCGTCTGGGAGGCATCCTGCGAGAGGCGGAATTCCAGGAGGCACCCGGCAATTTAGGGCCGCAGGACCCTGAACCATTGTACAGGCTTTTTCCCTGGGAAACAAAACTCACAAGCCACTGTTCTGGGTGTCAGTTTGCAGGAGCCACCTGGCACTCTCAAACCAGACTAAGTTGGCACTGGTGTAATGTTGCGCCTGGGAGGCATCCTGTGAGAGGCGGATCTCCAGGAGGCACCCGGCAATTTAAGGCCTCAGGACCCTGAACCATTGTACAGGCTTTTTCCCTGGGAAACAAAACTCACAAGCCACTGTTCTGTGTGTCAGTTTTCAGGACCCACTTGGCACTCTCAAACCAGACCAAGTTGGCACTGGTGCTACCTTGTGTCTGGGAGGCATCCTGCGAGAGGCGGAATTCCAGGAGGCACCCGGCAATTTAGGGCCGCAGGACCCTGAACCATTGTACAGGTTTTTTCCCTGGGAAACAAAACTCACAAGCCACTGTTCTGGGTGTCAGTTTTCAGGAGCCACCTGGCACTCTCAAACCAGACCAAGTTGGCACTGGTGCCACCTTGCGTCTGGGAGGCATCCTGCGAGAGGCGCAATTCCAGGAGGCACCCGGCAATTTAAGGCCGCAGGACCCTGAACCATTGTACAGGCTTTTTCCCTGGGAAACAAAACTCACAAGCCACAGTTCTGGGTGTCAGTTTTCAGGACCCACTTGGCACTCTTAAACCAGACCAAGTTGGGACTGGTGTCATGTTGCGCCTGGGAGGCATCCTGTGAGAGGCGGATGTCCAGGAGGGACCCGGCAATTTAAGGCCTCAGGCCCCTGAACCATCGTACAGGCTTTTTCCCTGGGAAACAAAACTCACAAGCCACTGTTCTGGGTGTCAGTTTTCAGGACCCACTTGACACTCTCAAACCAGACCAAGTTGGGACTGGTGTCATGTTGCGCCTGGGAGGCATCCTGCGAGAGGCGGAATTCCAGGAGACACCCGGCAATTTAAGGCCGCAGGACCCTGAACCATTGTACAGGCTTTTTTCCTGGGAAACAAAACTCACAAGCCACTGTTCTGGGTGTCAGTTTTCAGGACCCACTTGACACTCTCAAACCAGACCAAGTTGGCACTGGTGCCACCTTGCGTCTGGGAGGCATCCTGCGAGAGGCGCAATTCCAGGAGACACCCGGCAATTTAAGGCCGCAGGACCCTGAACCATTGTACAGGCTTTTTCCCTGGGAAACAAAACTCACAAGCCACTGTTCTGGGTGTCAGTTTTCAGGACCCACTTGGCACTCTTAAACCAGACCAAGTTGGCACTGGTGCCACCTTGTGTCTGGGAGGCATCCTGCGAGAGGCTGATCTCCAGGTGGCACCCGGCAATTTAAGGCCGCAGGACCCTGAACCACTGTAGAGGCTTTTTCCCTGGGAAAGAAAACTCACAAGCCACTGTTCTGGGTGTCAGTTTTCAGGACCCACTTGGTACTCTTAAACAAGACCAAGTTGGAACTGGTGCCACCTTGTGTCTGGGAGGCATCCTGCAGTTAGCCGAATTCCAGGAGGCACCCGGCAATTTAAGGCCTCAGGCCCCTGAACCATTGTACAGGCTTTTTCCCTGGGAAACAAAACTCACAAGCCACTGTTCTGGGTGTCAGTTTTCAGGACCCACTTGGCACTCTCAAACCAGACCAAGTTGGAAATGGTGTCATTTTGCGTCTGGGAGGCACCCTGTGAGAGGCGGATCTCCAGGGGGCACCCGGCAATTTCAGGCCGCAGGACGCTGAACCATTTTACAGGCTTTTTCCCTCGGAAAGAAAACTCACAAGCCACTGTTCTGGGTGTCAGTTTGCAGGAGCCACCTGGCACTCTCAAACCAGACAAAGTTTTCACTGGTGCCACCTTGCGTCTGGGAGGCATCCTGCGAGAGGCGCAATTCCAGGAGGCACCCGGCAATTTAAGGCCGCAGGACCCTGAACCATTTTACAGGCTTTTTCCCTGGGAAACAAAACTCACAAGCCACTGTTCTGGGTGTCAGTTTTCAGGACCCACTTGACACTCTCAAAGCAGACCAAGTTGGCACTGGTGCCACCTTGCGTCTGGGAGGCATCCTGCGAGAGGCGCAATTCCAGGAGGCACCCGGGTAGTTAAGGCCGCAGAACCCTGAACTATTGTACAGGCTTTTTCCCTGGGAAACAAAACTCACAAGCCACTGTTCTGGGTGTCAGTTTTCAGGACCCTCTTGGCACTCTTAAACCAGACCAAGTTGGCACTGGTGCCACCTTGTGTCTAGGAGGCATCCTGCGAGAGGCGGAATTGCAGGAGGCACCCGGCAATTTAAGGCCTCAGGCTCCTGAACCATTGTACAGGCTTTTTCCCTGGGAAACAAAACTCACAAGCCACTGTTCTGGGTGTCAGTTTTCAGGACCCACTTGGCACTCTTAAACCAGACCAAGTCGGAACTGGTGTTTCTTAGCGTCTGGGAAACATCTGGCGTGATGCAAAATTCCAAGAGGCACCCCGCAATTTAAGGCCGCAGGACCCTGAACCATTGTACAGTCTTTTTCCCTGGGAAACAAAACTCACAAGCCACTGTTCTTGGTGTAATTTTGCAGGAGACAGCTGGCACTCTCAAACCAGACCAAGTTGGCACTGGTGCCACCTTGCGTCTGGGAGGCATCCTGCGAGAGGCGCAATTCCAGGAGACACCCGGCAATTTAAGGCCGCAGGACCCTGAACCATTGTACAGGCTTTTTCCCTGGGAAACAAAACTCACAAGCCACTGTTCTGGGTGTCAGTTTTCAGGACCCACTTGGCACTCTTAAACCAGACCAAGTTGGCACTGGTGCCACCTTGTGTCTGGGAGGCATCCTGCGAGAGGCTGATCTCCAGGTGGCACCCGGCAATTTAAGGCCGCAGGACCCTGAACCACTGTAGAGGCTTTTTCCCTGGGAAACAAAACTCACAAGCCACTGTTCTGGGTGTCAGTTTTCAGGACCAACTTGACACTCTCAAAGGAGACCAAGTTGGCACTGGTGTCATGTTGCGTCTGGGAGGCATCCTGCGAGAGGCGCAATTCCAGGAGGCACCCGGCAATTAAAGGCCGCAGGACCCTGAACCATTGTACAGGCTTTTTCCCTGGGAAACAAAACTCACAAGCCACTGTTCTGGGTGTCAGTTTCCCGGAACCACTTGGCACTCTTAAACCAGACCAAGTTGGCACTGGTGCCACCTTGTGTCTGGGAGGCATCCTGCGAGAGGCCGAATTCCAGGAGGCACCCGGCAATTTAAGGCCTCAGGCCCCTGAACCATTGTATAGGCTTTTTGCCGGGGAAACAAAACTCATAAGCCACTGTTCTGGGTGTCAGTTTTAAGGACCCACTTGGCACTCTTAAACCAGACCAAGTTGGAACTGATGCCACCTTGCGTCTGGGAGGCATCCTGCGAGAGGCCGAATTCTAGGAGGCACCCTGCAATTTAAGGCCGCAGGACCCTGAACCATTGTACAGGCTTTTTCCCTGGGAAACAAAACTCACAAGCCACTGTTCTGGGTGTCAGTTTGCAGGAACCACCTGGCACTCTCAAACCAGACCAAGTTGGCACTGGTGCCACCTTGCGTCTGGGAGGCATCCTGCGAGAGGCGCAATTCCAGGAGGCACCTGGCAATTTAAGGCCGCAGGACCCTGAACCATTGTACAGGCTTTTTCCCTGGGAAACAAAATTCACAAGCCACTGTTCTGGGTGTCAGTTTGCAGGACCCACTTGGCACTCTTAAACCAGACCAAGTTGCCACTGGTGCCACCTGGCGTCTGGGAGGCATCCTGCGAGGGGTCGAATTCCGGGAGGTACCCGGCAATTTAAGGCCTCAGGCCCCTGAAGCATTGTACAGGCTTTTTCCCTCGGAAACAAAACTCACAAGCCACTGTTCTGGGTGTCAGTTTTCAGGACCCACTTGGCACTCTTAAACCAGACCAAGTTTGCACTGGTGTCATGTTGTGCCTGGGAGGCATCCTGTGAGAGGCGGATCTCCAGGAGGCACCCGGCAATTTAAGGCCTCAGGCCCCTGAACCATTGTACACGCTTTTTCCCTGGGAAACAAAACTCACAAGCCACTGTTCTGGGTGTCAGTTTTCAGGACCCACTTGGCACTCTTAAACCAGACCAAGTTGGCACTGGTGTCATGTTGCGCCTGGGAGGCATCCTGTGAGAGGCGGATCTCCAGGAGGCACCCGTCAATTTAAGGCCTCAGGCCCCTGAACCATTTTACAGGCTTTTTCCCTGGGAAACAAAACTCACAAGCCACTGTTCTGGGTGTCACTTTTCAGGACCCACTTGGCACTCTCAAACCAGACCAAGTTGGCACTGGTGCCACCTTGCGTCTGGGAGGCATCCAGCAAGACGCCGAATTCCAGGAGGCACCCGGCAATTTAAGTCCGCAGGACCCTGAACCATTGTACAGGCTTTTTCCCTGGGAAACAAAACTCACAAGCCACTGTTCTGGGTGTCAGTTTGCAGGACCCACTTGGCACTCTTAAACCAGACCAAGTTGGCACTGGTGCCACCTTGTGTCTGGGAGGCATCCTGCGAGAGGCCGAATTCCAGGAGGCACCCGGCAATTTAAGGCCTCAGGCCCCTGAACCATTGTACAGGCTTTTTCCCTGGGAAACAAAACTCACAAGCCACTGTTCTGGGTGTCAGTTTTCAGGACCCTCTTGGCACTCTTAAACCAGACCAAGTTGGAACTGATGACACCTTGCGTCTTGGAGGCATCCTGCGAGAGGCCGAATTCTAGGAGGCACCCGGCAATTTAACGCCGCAGGCCCCTGAACCATTGTACAGGCTTTTTCCCTGGGAAACAAAACTCACAAGCCACTGTTCTGGGTGTCAGTTTTCAGGACCCACTTGGCACTCTTAAACCAGACCAAGATGGAACTGGTGCACCCTTGTGTCTGGGAGGCATCCTGCGAGAGCCAAATTCCAGGAGACACCTGGCAATTTAAGGCCGCAGGACCCTGAACCACTGTACAGGTTTTTTCCCTGGGAAACAAAACTCACAAGCCACTGTTCTGGGTGTCAGTTTGCAGGACACACTTGGCACTCTTAAACCAGACCAAGTTGGCACTGGTGTCATGTTGCGTCTGGGAAACATCTGGCGAGATGCGGTATTCCAGGGGGCACCCGGCAACTTAAGGCCTCAGGACCCCGAACCATTGTACAGGCTTTTTCCCTGGAAAACATAACTCACAAGCCACTGTTCTGGGTGTCAGTTTGCAGGACCCACTTGGCACTCTTAAACCAGACCAAGTTGGAACTGGTGCCACCTTGCGTCTGGGAGGCATCCTGCGAGTGGCCGAATTCCAGGAGGCACCCGGCAATTTAAGGCCTCAGGACCCTGAACCATTGTACAGGCTTTTTCCCTGGAAAACAAAACTCACAAGTCACTGTTCTGGGTGTCAGTTTGCAGGACACACTTGGGACTCTCAAACCAGACCAAGCTGGCACTGGTGCCACCTTGCGTCTGGGAGGCATCCTGCGAGAGGCTGATCTCCAGGTGGCACCCGGCTATTAAAGGCAGCATTAACCTAAACCATTTTACAGGCTTCTTCCCTGGGAAACAAAACTCACAAGCCACTGTTCTGGGTGTCAGTTTTCAGGACCCACTTGGCACTCTTAAACCAGACCAAGTTGGAACTGATGCCACCTTGCGTCTGGGAGGCATCCTGCGAGAGGCCGAATTCTAGGAGGCACCCGGCAATTTAAGGCCGCAGGACCCTGAACCATTGTACAGGCTTTTTCCCTGGGAAACAAAACTCACAAGCCACTGTTCTGGGTGTCAGTTTTCAGGACCCACTTGGCACTCTCAAACCAGACCAAGTTGGATATGGTGTCATTTTGCGTCTGGGAGGCACCCTGCGAGAGTCCGAATTCCAGGAGGCACCCGGCTATTAAAGGCGGCATTAACCTAAACCATTTTACAGGCTTTTTCCCTGGGAAACAAAACTCACAAGCCACTGTTCTAGGTGTCAGTTTGCAGGAGCCACCTGGCACTCTCAAACGAGACCAAGTTGGCACTGGTGCCACCTTGCGTCTGGGAGGCATCCTGCGAGAGGCGGAATTCAAGGAGGCACCCGGCAATTTAGGGCCGCAGGACCCTGAACCATTGTACAGGCTTTTTCCCTGGGAAACAAAACTCACAAGCCACTGTTCTGGGTGTCAGTTTGCAGGAGCCACCTGGCACTCTCAAACCAGACCAAGTTGGCACTGGTGCCACCTTGCGTCTGGGAGGCATCCTGCGAGAGGCGCAATTCCAGGAGGCACCCGGCAATTTAAGGCCGCAGGACCCTGAACCATTGTACAGGCTTTTTCCCTGGGAAACAAAACTCACAAGCCACAGTTCTGGGTGTCAGTTTTCAGGACCCACTTGGCACTCTTAAACCAGACCAAGTTGGGACTGGTGTCATGTTGCGCCTGGGAGGCATCCTGTGAGAGGCGGATGTCCAGGAGGGACCCGGCAATTTAAGGCCTCAGGCCCCTGAACCATCGTACAGGCTTTTTCCCTGGGAAACAAAACTCACAAGCCACTGTTCTGGGTGTCAGTTTTCAGGACCCACTTGACACTCTCAAACCAGACCAAGTTGGCACTGGTGCCACCTTGCGTCTGGGAGGCATCCTGCGAGAGGCGGAATTCCAGGAGGCACCCCGCAATTTAAGGCCGCAGGACCCTGAACCATTGTACAGGCTTTTTCCCTGGGAAACAAAACTCACAAGCCACTGTTCTGGGTGTCAGTTTTCAGGACCCACTTGACACTCTCAAACCAGACCAAGTGTGCACTGGTGCCACCTTGCGTCTGGGAGGCATCCTGCGAGAGGCGCAATTCCAGGAGACACCCGGCAATTTAAGGCCGCAGGACCCTGAACCATTGTACAGGCTTTTTCCCTGGGAAACAAAACTCACAAGCCACTGTTCTGGGTGTCAGTTTTCAGGACCCACTTGGCACTCTTAAACCAGACCAAGTTGGAACTGGTGCCACCTTGTGTCTGGGAGGCATCCTGCGAGAGGCTGATCTCCATGTGGCACCCGGCAATTTAAAGCCGCAGGACCCTGAACCACTGTAGAGGCTTTTTCCCTGGGAAACAAAACTCACAAGCCACTGTTCTGGGTGTCAGTTTCCAGGACGCACTTGGCACTCTTAAACAAGACCAAGTTGGAACTGGTGCCACCTTGTGTCTGGGAGGCATCCTGCGAGTAGCCGAATTCCAGGAGGCACCCGGCAATTTAAGGCCTCAGGCCCCTGAACCATTTTACAGGCTTTTTCCCTGGGAAACAAAACTCACAAGCCACTGTTCTGGGTGTCAGTTTTCAGGACCCACTAGGCACTCTCAAACCAGACCAAGTTGGAAATGGTGTCATTTTGCGTCTGGGAGGCACCCTGTGAGAGGCGGATCTCCAGGGGGCACCCGGCAATTTAAGGCCGCAGGACGCTGAACCATTTTACAGGCTTTGTCCCTGGGAAACAAAACTCACAAGCCACTGTTCTGGGTGTCAGTTTTCAGGAGCCACCTGGCACTCTCAAACCAGACCAAGTTTTCACTGGTGCCACCTTGCGTCTGGGAGGCATCCTGCGAGAGGCGCAATTCCAGGAGGCACCCGGCAATTTAAGGCCGCGGGAACCTGAACCATTGTACAGGCTTTTTCCCTGGGAAACAAAACTCACAAGCCACTGTTCTGGGTGTCAGTTTTCAGGACCCACTTGAAGCTCTCAAACCAGACCAAGTTGGCACTGGTGCCACCTTGTGTCTAGGAGGCATCCTGCGAGAGGCGGAATTGCAGGAGGCACCCGGCAATTTAAGGCCTCAGGCCCCTGAACCATTGTACAGGCTTTTTCCCTGGGAAACAAAACTCACAAGCCACTGTTCTGGGTGTCAGTTTTCAGGACCCACTTTGCACTCTTAAACCAGACCAAATGGGAACTGGTGTTTCTTAGCGTCTGGGAAACATCTGGCGTGATGCAAAATTCCAGGAGGCACCCCGCAATTTAAGGCCGCAGGACCCTGAACCATTTTACAGGCTTTTTCCCTGGGAAAGAAAACTCACAAGCCACTGTTCTTGGTGTAATTTTGCAGGAGACACCTGGCACTCTCAAATCAGACCAAGTTGGCACTGGTGCCACCTTGCGTCTGGGAGGCATCCTGCGAGAGGCGCAATTCAAGGAGGCAGCCGGCAGTTTAAGGCCGCAGGACCCTGAACCATTGTACAGGCTTTTTCCCTGGGAAACAAAACTCACAAGCCACTGTTCTGGGTGTCAGTTTTCAGGACCCACTTGGCACTCTCAAACCAGACCAAGTTGGCACTGGTGCCACCTTGTGTCTGGGAGGCATCCTGCGAGTAGCGGATCTCCAGGAGGCACCCGGCAATTTAAGTCCGCAGGACCCTGAACCATTGTACAGGCTTTTTCCCTGGGAAACAAAACTCACAAGCCACTGTTCTGGGTGTCAGTTTTCAGGACCAGCTTGACACTCTCAAAGCAGACCAAGTTGGCACTGGTGTCATGTTGCGTCTGGGAGGCATCTTGTGAGAGGCGCAATTCCAGGAGGCACCCGGCAATTTAAGGCCGCAGGACCCAAAACCATTCTACAGGCTTTTTCCCTGGGAAACAAAACTCACAAGCCACTGTTCTGGGTGTCAGTTTTCTGGAACCACTTGGCACTCTTAAACCAGACCAAGTTGGAACTGGTGCCACCTTGTGTCTGGGAGGCATCCTGCGAGAGGCCGAATTCCAGGAGGCACCCGGCAATTTAAGGCCTCAGGCCCCTGAACCATTGTACAGGCTTTTTGCCTGGGAAACAAAACTCATAAGCCACTGTTCTGGGTGTCAGTTTTAAGGACCCACTTGGCACTCTTAAACCAGACTAAGTTGGAACTGATGCCACCTTGCGTCTGGGAGGCATCCTGCGAGAGGCCGAATTCTAGGAGGCACCCTGCGATTTAAGGCCGCAGGACCCTGAACCATTGTACAGGCTTTTTCCCTGGGAAACAAAACTCACAAGCCACTGTTCTGGGTGTCAGTTTTCAGGACCCACTTGGAACTCTCAAACCAGACCAAGTTGGAAATGGTGTCATTTTGCGTCTGGGAGGCTCCCTGCGAGAGTCCGAATTCCAGGAGGCACCGGGCAATTTAAGGCCTCAGGCCCCTGCAGCATTGTACAGGCTTATTCCCTCGGAAACAAAACTCACAAGCCACTGTTCTGGGTGTCAGTTTTCAGGACCCACTTGGCACTCTTAAACCAGACCAAGTTGGCACTGGTGTCATGTTGCGCCTGGGAGGCATCCTGCGAGAGGCGGATCTCCAGGAGGCGCCCGTCAATTTAGGGCCTCAGGCCCCTGAACCATTGTACAGGCTTTTTCTCTGGGAAACAAAACTCACAAGCCACTGTTCTGGGTGTCAGTTTTCAGGACCCACTTGGCACTCTCAAACCAGACCAAGTTGGCACTGGTGCCACCTTGCGTCTGGGAGGCATCCAGCAAGACGCCGAATTCCAGAAGGCACCCGGCAATTAAAGGCCGCAGGACCCTGAACCATTGTACAGGCTTTTTCCCTGGGAAACAAAACTCACAAGCCGCTGTTCTGGGTGTCAGTTTTCAGGACCCACTTGACACTCTCAAACAAGACCAAGTTGGCACTGGTGCCACCTTGCGTCTGGGAGGCATCCTGCGAGAGGCTGATCTCCAGGTGGCACCCGGTTATTAAAGGCGGCATTAACCTAAACCATTTTACAGGCTTTTTCCCTGGGAAACAAAACTCACAAGCCACTGTTCTGGGTGTCAGTTTGCAGAAGCCACCTGGCACTCTCAAACCAGACCAACTTGGCACTGGTGCCACCTTACGTCTGGGAGGCATCCTGTGAGAGGCGGAATTCGAGGAGACACCCGGCAATTTAAGGCCGCAGGACCCTGAACAATTGTACAGGCTTTTTCCCTGGGAAACAAAACTCACAAGCCACTGTTCTGGGTGTCAGTTTTAAGGACCCACTTTGCACTCTTAAACCAGACCAAGTGGGCACTGGTGTCATGTTGCGCCTGGGAGGCGTCCTGTGAGACGCGGATCTCCAGGAGGCACCCGGCAATTTAAGGCCTCAGGCCCCTGAACCATTGTACAGGCTTTTTCCCTGGGAAACAAAACTCACAAGCCACTGTTCTGGGTGTCAGTTTTCAGGACCCACTTGAAGCTCTCAAACCAGACCAAGTTGGCACTGGTGCCACCTTGCGTCTGGGAGGCATCCTGCGAGAGGCGGAATACGAGGAGACACCCGGCAATTTAAGGCCGCAGGACCCTGAACCATTGTACAGGCTTTTTCCCTGGGAAACAAAACTCACAAGCCACTGTTCTGGGTGTCAGTTTTCAGGACCCACTTGACACTCTTAAACCAGACCAAGTTGGAACTGGTGCCACCTTGTGTCTGGGAGGCATCCTGCGAGAGCCAAATTCCAGGAGGCACCCGGCAATTTAAAGCCGCAGGACCCTGAACCACTGTACAGGCTTTTTCCCTGGGAAACAAAACTCACAAACCACTGTTCTGGGTGTCAGTTTGCAGGACCCACTTGGCACTCTTAAACAAGAACAAGTTGGAACTGGTGCCACCTTGTGTCTGGGAGGCATCCTGTGAGAGGCGGATCTCCAGGAGGCACCCGGCAATTTAAGTCCTCAGGCCCCTGAACCATTGTAGAGGCTTTTTCCCTGGGAAAGAAAACTCACAAGCCGCTGTTCTGGGTGTCAGTTTTCAGGACCCACTTGGCACTCTTAAACCAGACCAAGTTGGCACTGGTGTCATGTTGCGTCTGGGAGGCATCCTGCGAGAGGCGGATCTCCAGGTGGCAGCTGGCTATTAAAGGCGGAATTAACCTAAACCATTGTACAGGCTTTTTCCCTGGGAAACAAAACTCACAAGCCACTGTTCTGGGTGTAAGTTTGAAGGAGACACCAGGCACTCTCAAACCAGACCAAGTTGGCACTGGTGCCACCTTTCGACTGGGAGGCATCCTGCGAGAGGCGCAATTCCAGGAGGCACCCGGCAATTTAAGGCCGCAGGACCCTGAACCATTGTACAGGCTTTTTCCCTGGGAAACAAAACTCACAAGCCACTGTTCTGGGTGTCAGTTTTCAGGACCCACTTGGCACTCTCAAACAAGATCAACTTGGCACTGGTGCCACCTTGTGTCTGGGAGGCATCCTGCGAGTAGCGGATCTCCAGGAGGAGCCCGGCAATTTAAGGCCGCAGGACCCTGAACCATTGTACAGGCTTTTTCCCTGGGAAAAAAAACTCACAAGCCACTGTTCTGGGTGTCAGTTTTCAGGACCAACTTGACACTCTCAAAGCAGACCAAGTTGGCACTGGTGACACCTTGCGCCTGGGAAGCATCCTGCGAGAGGCGCAATTCCGAGAGGCACCCCGCAATTTAAGGCTTCAGGCCCCTGAACCATTGTACAGGCTTTTTCCCTGGAAAACAAAACTCACAAGCCATTGTTCTGGGTGTCAGTTTTAAGGACCCACTTGGCACTCTTAAACCAGACCAAGTTGGAACTAATGCCACCTTGCGTCTGGGAGGCATCCTGCGAGAGGCCGAATTCTAGGAGGCACCCGGCAATTTAAGTCCGCAGGACCCTGAACCATTGTACAGGCTTTTTCCCTGGGAAACAAAACTCACAAGCCACTGTTCTGGGTGTCAGTTTTCAGGACCCACTTGGCACTCTCAAACCAGACCAAGTTGGATATGGTGTTATTTTACGTCTGAAAAGCTCACTGCGAGAGTCCGAATTCCAGGAGGCACCCGGATATTTAAGGCCTCAGGCCCCTGAACCATTGTACAGGCTTTTTCCCTGGGAAACAAAACTCACAAGCCACTGTTCTGGGTGTCAGTTTGCAGGACCCACTTGGCACTCTCAAACCAGACCAAGTTGGCACTGGTGCCACCTTGCATCTGGGAGGCATCCTGCGAGAGGCGGAATTCCAGGAGGCACCCGGCAATTTAAGGCCGCAGCACCCAAAACCATTCTACAGGCTTTTTCCCTGGGAAACAAAACTCACAAGCCACTGTTCTGGGTGTCAGTTTTCAGGACCCACTTGACACTCTCAAACCAGACCAAGTTGGAACTGGTGCCACCTTGAGTCTGGGAGGCATCCTGCGAGAGGCGGATCTCCAGGTGGCTCCCGGCTATTAAAGGCGGCATTACCTAAACCATTTTACAGGCTTTTTCCCAGGGAAACAAAACTCACAAGCCACTGTTCTGGGTGTCAGTTTTCAGGACCCACTTGGCACTCTCAAACCAGACCAAGTTGGAAATGGTGTCATTATGCGTCTGGGAGGCACCCTGCGAGAGTCCGAATTCCAGGAGGGACCCGGCAATTTAAGGCCTCAGGCCCCTGAACCATTGTACAGGCTTTTTCCCTGGGAAACAAAACTCACAAGCCACTGTTCTGGGTGTCAGTTTTCAGGACCCACTTGGTACTCTTAAACAAGACCAAGTTGGCACTGGTGCCACCTTGTGTCTGGGAGGCATCCTGCGAGAGGCGGAATTCCAGGAGGCACCCGGGAATTTAAGGAGGCAGGACCCAAAACCATTCTACAGGCTTTTTCCCTCGGAAACAAAACTCACAAGCCACTGTTCTGGGTGTAAGTTTGCAGGAGACACCTGGCACTCTCAAACCAGACCAAGTTGGCACTGGTGCCACCTTGCGTCAGGGAGGCATCCTGCGAGAGGCCGAATTCCAGGAGGCACCTGGCAATTTAAGGCCTCAGGCCCCGGAAGCATGGTACAGGCTTTTTCCCTGGGAAACAAAACTCACAAGCCACTGTTCTGGGTGTCAGTTTTCAGGACCCACTTGACACTCTCAAAGCAGACCAAGTTGGCACTGGTGCCACCTTGTGTCTGGGAGGAATTTTGCGAGTAGCGGATCACCAGGAGGAGCCCGGCAATTTAAGGCCTCAGGCCCCTGAACCATTGTACAGGCTTTTTCCCTGGGAAACAAAACTCACAAGCCACTGTTCTGGGTGTCAGTTTCCAGGACCCACTTGGCACTCTTAAACCAGACCAAGTTGGAACTGATGCCACCTTGCGTCTGGGAGGCATCCTGCGAGAGGCCGAATTCAAGGAGTCACCCGGCAATTTAAGGCCGCAGGACCCTGAACCATTGTACAGGCTTTTTCCCTGGGAAACAAAACTCACAAGCCACTGTTCTGGGTGTCAGTTTTCAGGACCCACTTGGCACTCTTAAACCAGACCAAGTTGGAACTGGTGTTTCTTAGCGTCTGGGAAACATCTGGCGTGATGCAAAATTCCAGGAGGCACCCCGCAATTTAAGGCCAAGGGACCCTGAACCATTGTACAGGCTTTTCCCCTGG
This sequence comes from Fringilla coelebs, assembly GCF_963513975.1. Classification (NCBI taxonomy): domain Eukaryota; kingdom Metazoa; phylum Chordata; class Aves; order Passeriformes; family Fringillidae; genus Fringilla; species Fringilla coelebs. The sequence continues at coordinate 76,181 of NW_028167567.1, forward strand.
GAAACAAAACTCACAAGCCACTGTTCTGGGTGTCAGTTTTCAGGACCCACTTGGCACTCTTAAACCAGACCAAGTTGGCACTGGTGCCACCTTGCGTCTGGGAGGCATCCTGTGAGAGGCCGAATTCAAGGAGGCACCCGGAAATTTAAGGCCGCAGGACCCAAAATCATTGTACAGGCTTTTTCCCTGGGAAACAAAACTCACAAGCCACTGTTCTGGGTGTCAGTTTGCAGGAGCCACCTGGCACTGTTAAACCAGACCAAGTTTGCACTGGTGCCGCCTTGCGTCTGGGAGGCATCCTGCAAGACGCCGAATTCCAGGAGGCACCCGGCAATTCAAGGCCGCAGGCCCCTGAACCATTGTACAGGCTTTTTCCCCGGGAAACAAAACTCACAAGCCACTGTTCTGGGTGTCAGTTTCCCGGAACCACTTGGCACGCTTAAACCAGACCAAGTTGGCACTGGTGTTGCTTAGCGTCTGGGAAACATCTGGCGAGATGCGCAATTCCTGGAGACACCCGGCAATTTAAGGCCGCAGGACCCTGAACCATTGTACAGGCTTTTTCCCTGGGAAACAAAACTCACAAGCCACTGTTCTGGGTGTCAGTTTTCAGGACCCACTTGGCACTCTCAAACCAGACCAAGTTGGCACTGGTGTCTTGTTGCGTCTCTGAGGCATCCTGTGAGAGGCGGATCTCCAGGAGGCACCCCGCAATTTAAGGCCGCAGGACGCTGAACCATTGTACAGGCTTTTTCCCTGGGAAAGAAAACTCACAAGCCACTGTTCTGGGTGTCAGTTTGCAGGAGCCACCTGGAACACTCAAACCAGACCAAGTTGGCACTGGTGCCACCTTGCGTCTGGGAGGCATCCTGCAAGAGGCGCAATTCCAGGAGGCACCCGGCAATTTAAGGCCGCAGGCCCCTGAACCATTGTACAGGCTTTTTCCCTGGGAAACAAAACTCACAAGCCACTGTTCTGGGTGTCAGTTTTCAGGACCCACTTGACACTCTCAAAGCAGACCAAGTTTGCACTGATGCCACCTTGCGTCTGGGAGGCATCCTGCCAGAGGCGCAATTCCAGGAGGCACCCGGCAATTTAAGGCCGCAGGACCCTGAACCATTGTACCGGCTTTTTCCCTGGGAAACAAAACTCACAAGCCACTGTTCTGGGTGTCAGTTTCCAGGACCCACTTGGCATTCTTAAACCAGGCCAAGTTGGCACTGGTGTTTCTTAGCGTCTGGGAAACATCTGGCGTGATGCAAAATTTCAGGAGGCACCCCGCAATTTAAGGCCGCAGGATCTTGAACCATTGTACAGGCTTTTTCCCTGGCAAACAAAACTCACAAGCCACTGTTCTGGGTGTCAGTTTTCAGGACCCACTTGGCACTCTCAAACCAGACCAAGTTGGCACTGGTGCCACCTTGCGTCTGGGAGGAATACTGCGAGAGGCGGATCTCCAGGAGGCAGCCGGCAATTTAAGTCCGTAGGACCCTGAACCATTGCACAGGCTTTTTCCCTGGGAAACAAAACTCACAAGCCACTGTTCTGGGTGTCAGTTTTCAGGACCCACTTGACACTCTCAAAGCAGACTAAGTTGGCACTGGTGCCACCTTGCGTCTGGGAGGCATCCTGCGAGAGGCGCAATTCCAGGAGGCACCCGGCAATTTATGGCCTTAGGCCCCTGAACCATTTTACAGGCTTTTTCCCTGGGAAAGAAAACTCACAAGACACTGTTCTGGGTGTCAGTTTTCAGGACGCACTTGGCACTCTTAAACAAGACCGAGTTGGAACTTGTGCCACCTTGCGTCTGGGAGGCATCCTGCGAGAGGGCGAATTCTAGGAGGCAGCCAGAAATTTAAGGCCGCAGGACCCTGAACCATTGTACAGGCTTTTTCCCTGGGAAAGAAAACTCACAAGCCGCTGTTCTGGGTGTCAGTTTTCAGGACCCACTTGGCACTCTTAAACCAGACCAAGTTGGCACTGGTGTCATGTTGCGTCTGGGAGGCATCCTGCGTGAGGCGGATCTCCAGGTGGCAGCTGGCTATTAAAGGCGGAATTAACTTAAACCACTGTACAGGCTTTTTCCCTGGGAAACAAAACTCACAAACCACTGTTCTGGGTGTCAGTTTGCAGGACCCACTTGGCACTCTTAAACAAGAACAAGTTGGAACTGGTGCCACCTTGTGTCTGGGAGGCATCCTGTGAGAGGCGGATCTCCAGGAGGCACCCGGCAATTTAAGTCCTCAGGCCCCTGAACCATTGTAGAGGCTTTTTCCCTGGGAAAGAAAACTCACAAGCCGCTGTTCTGGGTGTCAGTTTTCAGGACCCACTTGGCACTCTTAAACCAGACCAAGTTGGCACGGGTGTCATGTTGCGTCTGGGAGGCATCCTGCGAGAGGCGGATCTCCAGGTGGCAGCTGGCTATTAAAGGCGGAATTAACCTAAACCATTGTACAGGCTTTTTCCCTGGGAAACAAAACTCACAAGCCACTGTTCTGGGTGTAAGTTTGAAGGAGACACCTGGCACTCTCAAACCAGACCAAGTTGGCACTGGTGCCACCTTTCGACTGGGAGGCATCCTGCGAGAGGCGCAATTCCAGGAGGCACCCGGCAATTTAAGGCCGCAGGACCCTGAACCATTGTACAGGCTTTTTCCCTGGGAAAGAAAACTCACAAGCCACTGTTCTGGGTGTCAGTTTTCAGGACCCACTTGGCACTCTCAAACAAGATCAACTTGGCACTGGTGCCACCTTGTGTCTGGGAGGCATCCTGCGAGTAGCGGATCTCCAGGAGGAGCCCGGCAATTTAAGGCCGCAGGACCCTGAACCATTGTACAGGCTTTTTCCCTGGGAAAAAAAACTCACAAGCCACTGTTCTGGGTGTCAGTTTTCAGGACCAACTTGACACTCTCAAAGCAGACCAAGTTGGCACTGGTGACACCTTGCGCCTGGGAAGCATCCTGCGAGAGGCGCAATTCCGAGAGGCACCCCGCAATTTAAGGCTTCAGGCCCCTGAACCATTGTACAGGCTTTTTCCCTGGAAAACAAAACTCACAAGCCATTGTTCTGGGTGTCAGTTTTAAGGACCCACTTGGCACTCTTAAACCAGACCAAGTTGGAACTAATGCCACCTTGCGTCTGGGAGGCATCCTGCGAGAGGCCGAATTCTAGGAGGCACCCGGCAATTTAAGTCCGCAGGACCCTGAACCATTGTACAGGCTTTTTCCCTGGGAAACAAAACTCACAAGCCACTGTTCTGGGTGTCAGTTTTCAGGACCCACTTGGCACTCTCAAACCAGACCAAGTTGGATATGGTGTTATTTTACGTCTGAAAAGCTCACTGCGAGAGTCCGAATTCCAGGAGGCACCCGGATATTTAAGGCCTCAGGCCCCTGAACCATTGTACAGGCTTTTTCCCTGGGAAACAAAACTCACAAGCCACTGTTCTGGGTGTCAGTTTGCAGGACCCACTTGGCACTCTCAAACCAGACCAAGTTGGCACTGGTGCCACCTTGCATCTGGGAGGCATCCTGCGAGAGGCGGAATTCCAGGAGGCACCCGGCAATTTAAGGCCGCAGCACCCAAAACCATTCTACAGGCTTTTTCCCTGGGAAACAAAACTCACAAGCCACTGTTCTGGGTGTCAGTTTTCAGGACCCACTTGACACTCTCAAACCAGACCAAGTTGGAACTGGTGCCACCTTGAGTCTGGGAGGCATCCTGCGAGAGGCGGATCTCCAGGTGGCTCCCGGCTATTAAAGGCGGCATTACCTAAACCATTTTACAGGCTTTTTCCCAGGGAAACAAAACTCACAAGCCACTGTTCTGGGTGTCAGTTTTCAGGACCCACTTGGCACTCTCAAACCAGACCAAGTTGGAAATGGTGTCATTATGCGTCTGGGAGGCACCCTGCGAGAGTCCGAATTCCAGGAGGGACCCGGCAATTTAAGGCCTCAGGCCCCTGAACCATTGTACAGGCTTTTTCCCTGGGAAACAAAACTCACAAGCCACTGTTCTGGGTGTCAGTTTTCAGGACCCACTTGGTACTCTTAAACAAGACCAAGTTGGCACTGGTGCCACCTTGTGTCTGGGAGGCATCCTGCGAGAGGCGGAATTCCAGGAGGCACCCGGGAATTTAAGGAGGCAGGACCCAAAACCATTCTACAGGCTTTTTCCCTCGGAAACAAAACTCACAAGCCACTGTTCTGGGTGTAAGTTTGCAGGAGACACCTGGCACTCTCAAACCAGACCAAGTTGGCACTGGTGCCACCTTGCGTCAGGGAGGCATCCTGCGAGAGGCCGAATTCCAGGAGGCACCTGGCAATTTAAGGCCTCAGGCCCCGGAAGCATGGTACAGGCTTTTTCCCTGGGAAACAAAACTCACAAGCCACTGTTCTGGGTGTCAGTTTTCAGGACCCACTTGACACTCTCAAAGCAGACCAAGTTGGCACTGGTGCCACCTTGTGTCTGGGAGGAATTTTGCGAGTAGCGGATCACCAGGAGGAGCCCGGCAATTTAAGGCCTCAGGCCCCTGAACCATTGTACAGGCTTTTTCCCCGGGAAACAAAACTCACAAGCCACTGTTCTGGGTGTCAGTTTCCAGGACCCACTTGGCACTCTTAAACCAGACCAAGTTGGAACTGATGCCACCTTGCGTCTGGGAGGCATCCTGCGAGAGGCCGAATTCAAGGAGTCACCCGGCAATTTAAGGCCGCAGGACCCTGAACCATTGTACAGGCTTTTTCCCTGGGAAACAAAACTCACAAGCCACTGTTCTGGGTGTCAGTTTTCAGGACCCACTTGGCACTCTTAAACCAGACCAAGTTGGAACTGGTGTTTCTTAGCGTCTGGGAAACATCTGGCGTGATGCAAAATTCCAGGAGGCACCCCGCAATTTAAGGCCAAGGGACCCTGAACCATTGTACAGGCTTTTCCCCTGGGAAACAAAACTCACAAGCCACTGTTCTGGGTGTCAGTTTTCAGGACCCACTTGGCACTCTTAAACCAGACCAAGTTGGCACTGGTGCCACCTTGCGTCTGGGAGGCATCCTGTGAGAGGCCGAATTCAAGGAGGCACCCGGAAATTTAAGGCCGCAGGACCCAAAATCATTGTACAGGCTTTTTCCCTGGGAAACAAAACTCACAAGCCACTGTTCTGGGTGTCAGTTTGCAGGAGCCACCTGGCACTGTTAAACCAGACCAAGTTTGCACTGGTGCCGCCTTGCGTCTGGGAGGCATCCTGCAAGACGCCGAATTCCAGGAGGCACCCGGCAATTCAAGGCCGCAGGCCCCTGAACCATTGTACAGGCTTTTTCCCTGGGAAACAAAACTCACAAGCCACTGTTCTGGGTGTCAGTTTCCCGGAACCACTTGGCACGCTTAAACCAGACCAAGTTGGCACTGGTGTTGCTTAGCGTCTGGGAAACATCTGGCGAGATGCGCAATTCCTGGAGACACCCGGCAATTTAAGGCCGCAGGACCCTGAACCATTGTACAGGCTTTTTCCCTGGGAAACAAAACTCACAAGCCACTGTTCTGGGTGTCAGTTTTCAGGACCCACTTGGCACTCTCAAACCAGACCAAGTTGGCACTGGTGTCTTGTTGCGTCTCTGAGGCATCCTCTGAGAGGGGGATCTCCAGGAGGCACCCCGCAATTTAAGGCCGCAGGACGCTGAACCATTGTACAGGCTTTTTCCCTGGGAAAGAAAACTCACAAGCCACTGTTCTGGGTGTCAGTTTGCAGGAGCCACCTGGAACACTCAAACCAGACCAAGTTGGCACTGGTGCCACCTTGCGTCTGGGAGGCATCCTGCAAGAGGCGCAATTCCAGGAGGCACCCGGCAATTTAAGGCCGCAGGCCCCTGAACCATTGTACAGGCTTTTTCCCTGGGAAACAAAACTCACAAGCCACTGTTCTGGGTGTCAGTTTTCAGGACCCACTTGACACTCTCAAAGCAGACCAAGTTTGCACTGATGCCACCTTGCGTCTGGGAGGCATTCTGCCAGAGGCGCAATTCCAGGAGGCACCCGGCAATTTAAGGCCGCAGGCCCCTGAACCATTGTACCGGCTTTTTCCCTGGGAAACAAAACTCACAAGCCACTGTTCTGGGTGTCAGTTTCCAGGACCCACTTGGCATTCTTAAACCAGGCCAAGTTGGCACTGGTGTTTCTTAGCGTCTGGGAAACATCTGGCGTGATGCAAAATTTCAGGAGGCACCCCGCAATTTAAGGCCGCAGGATCTTGAACCATTGTACAGGCTTTTTCCCTGGCAAACAAAACTCACAAGCCACTGTTCTGGGTGTCAGTTTTCAGGACCCACTTGGCACTCTCAAACCAGACCAAGTTGGCACTGGTGCCACCTTGCGTCTGGGAGGAATACTGCGAGAGGCGGATCTCCAGGAGGCACCCGGCAATTTAAGGCCGCAGGACCCTGAACCATTGTACAGGCTTTTTCCCTGGGAAACAAAACTCACAAGCCACTGTTCTGGGTGTCAGTTTTCAGGACCCACTTGGCACTCTCAAACCAGACCAAGTTGGATATGGTGTCATTTTACGTCTGGGAAGCTCACTGCGAGAGTCCGAATTCCAGGAGGCACCCGGCAATTTAAGGCCTCAGGCCCCTGAACCATTGTACAGGCTTTTTCCCTGGGAAACAAAACTCACAAGCCACTGTTCTGGGTGTCAGTTTGCAGGACCCACTTGGCACTCTCAAACCAGACCAAGTTGGCACTGGTGCCACCTTGCATCTGGGAGGCATCCTGCGAGAGGCGGAATTCCAGGAGGCACCCGGCAATTTAAGGCCGCAGGACCCAAAACCATTCTACAGGCTTTTTCCCTGGGAAACAAAACTTACAAGCCACTGTTCTGGGTGTCAGTTTTCAGGACCCACTTGACACTCTCAAACCAGACCAAGTTGGAACTGGTGCCACCTTGAGTCTGGGAGGCATCCTGCGAGAGGCGGATCTCCAGGTGGCTCCCGGCTATTAAAGGCGGCATTACCTAAACCATTTTACAGGCTTTTTTCCAGGGAAACAAAACTCACAAGCCACTGTTCTGGGTGTCAGTTTTCAGGACCCACTTGGCACTCTCAAACCAGACCAAGTTGGAAATGGTGTCATTATGCGTCTGGGAGGCACCCTGCGAGAGTCCGAATTCCAGGAGGCACCCGGCAATTTAAGGCCTCAGGCCCCTGAACCATTGTACAGGCTTTTTCCCTGGGAAACAAAACTCACAAGCCACTGTTCTGGGTGTCAGTTTTCAGGACCCATTGGTACTCTTAAACAAGACCAAGTTGGCACTGGTGCCACCTTGTGTCTGGGAGGCATCCTGCGAGAGGCGGAATTCCAGGAGGCACCCGGGAATTTAAGGAGGCAGGACCCAAAACCATTCTACAGGCTTTTTCCCTGGGAAATAAAATTCAGAAGCCACTGTTCTGGGTGTCAGTTTGCAGGACCCACTTGGCACTCTCAAACCACACCAAGTTGGCACTGGTGCCACCTTGCGTCGGGGAGGCATCCTGCGAGAGGCGGAATTCCAGGAGGCACCCGGCAATTTAAGGCCTCAGGCCCCTGAACAATTGTACAGGCTTTTTCCCTGGGAAACAAAACTCACAAGCCACTGTTCTGGGTGTCAGTTTTCAGGACCCACTTGGCACTCTCAAACAAGATCAACTTGGCACTGGTGCCACCTTGCGTCTGGGAGGCATCCTGCGAGAGGCGGAATTCCAGGAGGCACCCGGCAATTTAAGGCCTCAGGCCCCTGAACCATTTTACAGGCTTTTTCCCTGGGAAACAAAACTCACAAGCCACTGTTCTGGGTGTCAGTTTTCAGGACCCACCTGGCACTCTTAAACCAGACCAAGTTGGAACTGGTGCCACCTTGCGTCTGGGAGGCATCCTGCGAGAGGCCGAATTCTAGGAGGCACCCGGCAATTTAAGGCCGCAGGACCCTGAACCATTGTACAGGCTTTTTCCCTGGGAAACAAAACTCACAAGCCACTGTTCTGGGTGTCAGTTTGCAGGACCCACTTGGCACTCTCAAACCAGACCAAGTTGGCACTGGTGCCACCTTGCATCTGGGAGGCATCCTGCGAGAGGCGGAATTCCAGGAGGCACCCGGCAATTTAAGGCCGCAGCACCCAAAACCATTCTACAGGCTTTTTCCCTGGGAAACAAAACTCACAAGCCACTGTTCTGGGTGTCAGTTTTCAGGACCCACTTGACACTCTCAAACCAGACCAAGTTGGAACTGGTGCCACCTTGAGTCTGGGAGGCATCCTGCGAGAGGCGGATCTCCAGGTGGCTCCCGGCTATTAAAGGCGGCATTACCTAAACCATTTTACAGGCTTTTTCCCAGGGAAACAAAACTCACAAGCCACTGTTCTGGGTGTCAGTTTTCAGGACCCACTTGGCACTCTCAAACCAGACCAAGTTGGAAATGGTGTCATTATGCGTCTGGGAGGCACCCTGCGAGAGTCCGAATTCCAGGAGGGACCCGGCAATTTAAGGCCTCAGGCCCCTGAACCATTGTACAGGCTTTTTCCCTGGGAAACAAAACTCACAAGCCACTGTTCTGGGTGTCAGTTTTCAGGACCCACTTGGTACTCTTAAACAAGACCAAGTTGGCACTGGTGCCACCTTGTGTCTGGGAGGCATCCTGCGAGAGGCGGAATTCCAGGAGGCACCCGGGAATTTAAGGAGGCAGGACCCAAAACCATTCTACAGGCTTTTTCCCTCGGAAACAAAACTCACAAGCCACTGTTCTGGGTGTAAGTTTGCAGGAGACACCTGGCACTCTCAAACCAGACCAAGTTGGCACTGGTGCCACCTTGCGTCAGGGAGGCATCCTGCGAGAGGCCGAATTCCAGGAGGCACCTGGCAATTTAAGGCCTCAGGCCCCGGAAGCATGGTACAGGCTTTTTCCCTGGGAAACAAAACTCACAAGCCACTGTTCTGGGTGTCAGTTTTCAGGACCCACTTGACACTCTCAAAGCAGACCAAGTTGGCACTGGTGCCACCTTGTGTCTGGGAGGAATTTTGCGAGTAGCGGATCACCAGGAGGAGCCCGGCAATTTAAGGCCTCAGGCCCCTGAACCATTGTACAGGCTTTTTCCCCGGGAAACAAAACTCACAAGCCACTGTTCTGGGTGTCAGTTTGCAGGACCCACTTGGCACTCTTAAACCAGACCAAGTTGGAACTGATGCCACCTTGCGTCTGGGAGGCATCCTGCGAGAGGCCGAATTCAAGGAGTCACCCGGCAATTTAAGGCCGCAGGACCCTGAACCATTGTACAGGCTTTTTCCCTGGGAAACAAAACTCACAAGCCACTGTTCTGGGTGTCAGTTTTCAGGACCCACTTGGCACTCTTAAACCAGACCAAGTTGGAACTGGTGTTTCTTAGCGTCTGGGAAACATCTGGCGTGATGCAAAATTCCAGGAGGCACCCCGCAATTTAAGGCCAAGGGACCCTGAACCATTGTACAGGCTTTTCCCCTGGGAAACAAAACTCACAAGCCACTGTTCTGGGTGTCAGTTTTCAGGACCCACTTGGCACTCTTAAACCAGACCAAGTTGGCACTGGTGCCACCTTGCGTCTGGGAGGCATCCTGTGAGAGGCCGAATTCAAGGAGGCACCCGGAAATTTAAGGCCGCAGGACCCAAAATCATTGTACAGGCTTTTTCCCTGGGAAACAAAACTCACAAGCCACTGTTCTGGGTGTCAGTTTGCAGGAGCCACCTGGCACTGTTAAACCAGACCAAGTTTGCACTGGTGCCGCCTTGCGTCTGGGAGGCATCCTGCAAGACGCCGAATTCCAGGAGGCACCCGGCAATTCAAGGCCGCAGGCCCCTGAACCATTGTACAGGCTTTTTCCCTGGGAAACAAAACTCACAAGCCACTGTTCTGGGTGTCAGTTTCCCGGAACCACTTGGCACGCTTAAACCAGACCAAGTTGGCACTGGTGTTGCTTAGCGTCTGGGAAACATCTGGCGAGATGCGCAATTCCTGGAGACACCCGGCAATTTAAGGCCGCAGGACCCTGAACCATTGTACAGGCTTTTTCCCTGGGAAACAAAACTCACAAGCCACTGTTCTGGGTGTCAGTTTTCAGGACCCACTTGGCACTCTCAAACCAGACCAAGTTGGCACTGGTGTCTTGTTGCGTCTCTGAGGCATCCTGTGAGAGGCGGATCTCCAGGAGGCACCCCGCAATTTAAGGCCGCAGGACGCTGAACCATTGTACAGGCTTTTTCCCTGGGAAAGAAAACTCACAAGCCACTGTTCTGGGTGTCAGTTTGCAGGAGCCACCTGGAACACTCAAACCAGACCAAGTTGGCACTGGTGCCACCTTGCGTCTGGGAGGCATCCTGCAAGAGGCGCAATTCCAGGAGGCACCCGGCAATTTAAGGCCGCAGGCCCCTGAACCATTGTACAGGCTTTTTCCCTGGGAAACAAAACTCACAAGCCACTGTTCTGGGTGTCAGTTTTCAGGACCCACTTGACACTCTCAAAGCAGACCAAGTTTGCACTGATGCCACCTTGCGTCTGGGAGGCATTCTGCCAGAGGCGCAATTCCAGGAGGCACCCGGCAATTTAAGGCCGCAGGCCCCTGAACCATTGTACCGGCTTTTTCCCTGGGAAACAAAACTCACAAGCCACTGTTCTGGGTGTCAGTTTCCAGGACCCACTTGGCATTCTTAAACCAGGCCAAGTTGGCACTGGTGTTTCTTAGCGTCTGGGAAACATCTGGCGTGATGCAAAATTTCAGGAGGCACCCCGCAATTTAAGGCCGCAGGATCTTGAACCATTGTACAGGCTTTTTCCCTGGCAAACAAAACTCACAAGCCACTGTTCTGGGTGTCAGTTTTCAGGACCCACTTGGCACTCTCAAACCAGACCAAGTTGGCACTGGTGCCACCTTGCGTCTGGGAGGAATACTGCGAGAGGCGGATCTCCAGGAGGCAGCCGGCAATTTAAGTCCGTAGGACCCTGAACCATTGTACAGGCTTTTTCCCTGGGAAACAAAACTCACAAGCCACTGTTCTGGGTGTCAGTTTTCAGGACCCACTTGACACTCTCAAAGCAGACTAAGTTGGCACTGGTGCCACCTTGCGTCTGGGAGGCATCCTGCGAGAGGCGCAATTCCAGGAGGCACCCGGCAATTTATGGCCTTAGGCCCCTGAACCATTTTACAGGCTTTTTCCCTGGGAAAGAAAACTCACAAGACACTGTTCTGGGTGTCAGTTTTCAGGACGCACTTGGCACTCTTAAACAAGACCGAGTTGGAACTTGTGCCACCTTGCGTCTGGGAGGCATCCTGCGAGAGGGCGAATTCTAGGAGGCAGCCAGAAATTTAAGGCCGCAGGACCCTGAACCATTGTACAGGCTTTTTCCCTGGGAAAGAAAACTCACAAGCCGCTGTTCTGGGTGTCAGTTTTCAGGACCCACTTGGCACTCTTAAACCAGACCAAGTTGGCACTGGTGTCATGTTGCGTCTGGGAGGCATCCTGCGTGAGGCGGATCTCCAGGTGGCAGCTGGCTATTAAAGGCGGAATTAACTTAAACCATTGTACAGGCTTTTTCCCTGGGAAACAAAACTCACAAGCCACTGTTCTGGGTGTAAGTTTGAAGGAGACACCTGGCACTCTCAAACCAGACCAAGTTGGCACTGGTGCCACCTTGCGTCTGGGAGGCATCCTGCGAGATGCGCAATTCCAGGAGGCACCCGGCAATTTAAGGCCGCAGGACCCTGAACCATTGTACAGGCTTTTTCCCTGGGAAACAAAACTCACAAGCCACTGTTCTGGGTGTCAGTTTGCAGGACCCACTTGGCACTCTCAAACAAGATCAACTTGGCACTGGTGCCACCTTGTGTCTGGGAGGCATCCTGCGAGTAGCGGATCTCAAGGAGGAGCCCGGCAATTTAAGGCCGCAGGACACTGAACCATTGTACAGGCTTTTTCCCTGGGAAAAAAAACTCACAAGCCACTGTTCTGGGTGTCAGTTTTCAGGACCAACTTGACACTCTCAAAGCAGACCAAGTTGGCACTGGTGCCACCTTGCGCCTGGGAGGCATCCTGCGAGAGGCGCAATTCCGAGAGGCACCCCGCAATTTAAGGCCTCAGGCCCCTGAACCATTGTACAGGCTTTTTCCCTGGAAAACAAAACTCACAAGCCACTGTTCTGGGTGTCAGTTTTAAGGACCCACTTGGCACTCTTAAACCAGACCAAGTTGGAACTAATGCCACCTTGCGTCTGGGAGGCATCCTGCGAGAGGCCGAATTCTAGGAGGCACCCGGCAATTTAAGGCCGCAGGACCAAAAACCATTGTACAGGCTTTTTCCCTGGGAAACAAAACTCACAAGCCACTGTTCTGGGTGTCAGTTTTCAGGACCCACTTGGCACTCTCAAACCAGACCAAGTTGGATATGGTGTCATTTTACGTCTGGGAAGCTCACTGCGAGAGTCCGAATTCCAGGAGGCACCCGGCAATTTAAGGCCTCAGGCCCCTGAACCATTGTACAGGCTTTTTCCCTGGGAAACAAAACTCACAAGCCACTGTTCTGGGTGTCAGTTTGCAGGACCCACTTGGCACTCTCAAACCAGACCAAGTTGGCACTGGTGCCACCTTGCATCTGGGAGGCATCCTGCGAGAGGCGGAATTCCAGGAGGCACCCGGCAATTTAAGGCCGCAGGACCCAAAACCATTCTACAGGCTTTTTCCCTGGGAAACAAAACTTACAAGCCACTGTTCTGGGTGTCAGTTTTCAGGACCCACTTGACACTCTCAAACCAGACCAAGTTGGAACTGGTGCCACCTTGAGTCTGGGAGGCATCCTGCGAGAGGCGGATCTCCAGGTGGCTCCCGGCTATTAAAGGCGGCATTACCTAAACCATTTTACAGGCTTTTTTCCAGGGAAACAAAACTCACAAGCCACTGTTCTGGGTGTCAGTTTTCAGGACCCACTTGGCACTCTTAAACCAGACCAAGTTGGCACTGGTGTCATGTTGCGTCTGGGAGGCATCCTGCGTGAGGCGGATCTCCAGGTGGCAGCTGGCTATTAAAGGCGGAATTAACTTAAACCATTGTACAGGCTTTTTCCCTGGGAAACAAAACTCACAAGCCACTGTTCTGGGTGTAAGTTTGAAGGAGACACCTGGCACTCTCAAACCAGACCAAGTTGGCACTGGTGCCACCTTGCGTCTGGGAGGCATCCTGCGAGATGCGCAATTCCAGGAGGCACCCGGCAATTTAAGGCCGCAGGACCCTGAACCATTGTACAGGCTTTTTCCCTGGGAAACAAAACTCACAAGCCACTGTTCTGGGTGTCAGTTTGCAGGACCCACTTGGCACTCTCAAACAAGATCAACTTGGCACTGGTGCCACCTTGTGTCTGGGAGGCATCCTGCGAGTAGCGGATCTCAAGGAGGAGCCCGGCAATTTAAGGCCGCAGGACACTGAACCATTGTACAGGCTTTTTCCCTGGGAAAAAAAACTCACAAGCCACTGTTCTGGGTGTCAGTTTTCAGGACCAACTTGACACTCTCAAAGCAGACCAAGTTGGCACTGGTGCCACCTTGCGCCTGGGAGGCATCCTGCGAGAGGCGCAATTCCGAGAGGCACCCCGCAATTTAAGGCCTCAGGCCCCTGAACCATTGTACAGGCTTTTTCCCTGGAAAACAAAACTCACAAGCCACTGTTCTGGGTGTCAGTTTTAAGGACCCACTTGGCACTCTTAAACCAGACCAAGTTGGAACTAATGCCACCTTGCGTCTGGGAGGCATCCTGCGAGAGGCCGAATTCTAGGAGGCACCCGGCAATTTAAGGCCGCAGGACCCTGAACCATTGTACAGGCTTTTTCCCTGGGAAACAAAACTCACAAGCCACTGTTCTGGGTGTCAGTTTTCAGGACCCACTTGGCACTCTCAAACCAGACCAAGTTGGATATGGTGTCATTTTACGTCTGGGAAGCTCACTGCGAGAGTCCGAATTCCAGGAGGCACCCGGCAATTTAAGGCCTCAGGCCCCTGAACCATTGTACAGGCTTTTTCCCTGGGAAACAAAACTCACAAGCCACTGTTCTGGGTGTCAGTTTGCAGGACCCACTTGGCACTCTCAAACCAGACCAAGTTGGCACTGGTGCCACCTTGCATCTGGGAGGCATCCTGCGAGAGGCGGAATTCCAGGAGGCACCCGGCAATTTAAGGCCGCAGGACCCAAAACCATTCTACAGGCTTTTTCCCTGGGAAACAAAACTTACAAGCCACTGTTCTGGGTGTCAGTTTTCAGGACCCACTTGACACTCTCAAACCAGACCAAGTTGGAACTGGTGCCACCTTGAGTCTGGGAGGCATCCTGCGAGAGGCGGATCTCCAGGTGGCTCCCGGCTATTAAAGGCGGCATTACCTAAACCATTTTACAGGCTTTTTTCCAGGGAAACAAAACTCACAAGCCACTGTTCTGGGTGTCAGTTTTCAGGACCCACTTGGCACTCTCAAACCAGACCAAGTTGGATATGGTGTCATTATGCGTCTGGGAGGCACCCTGCGAGAGTCCGAATTCCAGGAGGCACCCGGCAATTTAAGGCCTCAGGCCCCTGAACCATTGTACAGGCTTTTTCCCTGGGAAACAAAACTCACAAGCCACTGTTCTGGGTGTCAGTTTTCAGGACCCATTGGTACTCTTAAACAAGACCAAGTTGGCACTGGTGCCACCTTGTGTCTGGGAGGCATCCTGCGAGAGGCGGAATTCCAGGAGGCACCCGGGAATTTAAGGAGGCAGGACCCAAAACCATTCTACAGGCTTTTTCCCTGGGAAATAAAATTCAGAAGCCACTGTTCTGGGTGTCAGTTTGCAGGACCCACTTGGCACTCTCAAACCACACCAAGTTGGCACTGGTGCCACCTTGCGTCGGGGAGGCATCCTGCGAGAGGCGGAATTCCAGGAGGCACCCGGCAATTTAAGGCCTCAGGCCCCTGAACAATTGTACAGGCTTTTTCCCTGGGAAACAAAACTCACAAGCCACTGTTCTGGGTGTCAGTTTTCAGGACCCACTTGGCACTCTTAAACCAGACCAAGTTGGCACTGGTGCCACCTTGCGTCTGGGAGGCATCCTGCGAGAGGCGGAATTCCAGGAGGCACCCGGCAATTTAAGGCCTCAGGCCCCTGAACCATTTTACAGGCTTTTTCCCTGGGAAACAAAACTCACAAGCCACTGTTCTGGGTGTCAGTTTTCAGGACCCACCTGGCACTCTTAAACCAGACCAAGTTGGAACTGGTGCCACCTTGCGTCTGGGAGGCATCCTGCGAGAGGCCGAATTCTAGGAGGCACCCGGCAATTTAAGGCCGCAGGACCCTGAACCATTGTACAGGCTTTTTCCCTGGGAAACAAAACTCACAAGCCACTGTTCTGGGTGTCAGTTTTCAGGACCCACTTGGCACTCTCAAACCAGACCAAGTTGGCACTGGTGTCATGTTGCGCCTGGGAGGCATCTTGTGAGAGGCGGATCTCCAGGAGGCACCCGGCAATTTAAGGCCTCAGGCCCCTGAACCATTGTACAGGCTTTTTCCCTGGGAAACAAAACTCACAAGCCACTGTTCTGGGTGTCAGTTTTCAGGACCCACCTTACACTCTCAAACCAGACCAAGTAGGCACTGGTGCCACCTTGCGTCTGGGAGGCATCCTGCGAGAGGCGGATCTCCAGGTGGCACCCGGCTATTAAAGGCGGCATTAACCTAAACCATTTTACAGGCTTTTTCCCTGGGAAACAAAACTCACAAGCCACTGTTCTGGGTGTAAGTTTGCAGGAGACACCTGGCACTCTCAAACGAGACCAAGTTGGCACTGGTGCCACCTTGCGTCTGGGAGGCATCCTGCGAGAGGCCGAATTCCAGGAGGCACCCGGCAATTTAAGGCCTCAGGCCCCTGAAGCATGGTACAGGCTTTTTCCCTGGGAAACAAAACTCACAAGCCACTGTTCTGGGTGTCAGTTTTCAGGACCCACTTGGTACTCTCAAACAAGACCAAGTTGGCACTGGTGCCACCTTGCGCCTGGGAGGCATCCTGCGAGAGGCGCAATTCCAGGAGGCACCTTGCAATTTAAGGCCTCAGGCCCCTTAACCATTGTACAGGCTTTTTCCCTGGGAAACAAAACTCACAAGCCACTGTTCTGGGTGTCAGTTTTCAGGACCCACTTGGCACTCTTAAACCAGACCAAGTTGGCACTGGTGCCACCTTGTGTCTGGGAGGCATCCTGCGAGAGGCGCAATTCCAGGAGGCACCCGGCAATTTAAGGCCTCAGGCCCCTGAACCATTGTACAGGCTTTTTCCCCGGGAAACAAAACTCACAAGCCACTGTTCTGGGTGTCAGTTTCCAGGACCCACTTGGCACTCTTAAACCAGACCAAGTTGGAACTGATGCCACCTTGCGTCTGGGAGGCATCCTGCGAGAGGCCGAATTCAAGGAGTCACCCGGCAATTTAAGTCCGCAGGCCCCTGAACCATTGTACAGGCTTTTTCCCTGGGAAACAAAACTCACAAGCCACTGTTCTGGGTGTCAGTTTTCAGGACCCACTTGGCACTCTCAAAGCAGACCAAGTGTTATATGGTGTCATTTTCGTCTGGGAGGCATCCTGCAAGAGGCGGAATTCCAGGAGGCACCCGGCAATTTAAGGCCGCAGCACCCAAAAGCATTCTACAGGCTTTTTCCCTGGGAAACAAAACTCACAAGCCACTGTTCTGGGTGTCAGTTTTAAGGACGCACTTGACACTCTTAAACCAGACCAAGGTGGCACTGGTGCCACCTTGCGTCTGGGAGGCATCCTGCGAGAGGCGGATCTCCAGGTGGTACCCGGCTATTAAAGGCGGCATCACCTAAACCATTTTACAGGCTTTTTCCCTGGGAAACAAAACTCACAAGCCACTGTTCTGCGTGTCAGTTTGCAGGAGCCACCTGGCACTCTCAAACCAGACCAAGTTGGAACTGGTGCCACCTTGCGTCTGGGAGGCATCCTGCGAGAGGCGCAATTCCAGGAGGCACCCGGCAATTTAAGGCCGCAGGACCCTGAACCAATGTACAGGCTTTTTCCCTGGGAAACAAAACTCACAAGCCACTGTTCTGGGTGTCAGTTTTCAGGACCCACTTGGCACTCTTAAACCAGACCATGTTGGCACTGGTGCCACCTTGCGTCTGGGAGGCATCCTGCGAGAGGCGCAATTCCAGGAGGCACCCGGCAATTTAAGGCCGCAGGACCCTGAACCAATGTACAGGCTTTTTCCCTGGGAAACAAAATTCACAAGCCACTGTTCTGGGTGTCAGTTTTCAGGACACACTTGGCACTCTCAAAGCAGACCAAATTGGAACTGGTGCCACCTTGCGTCTGGGAGGCATCCTGCGAGAGGCGCAATTCCAGGAGGCACCCGGCAATTTAAGGCCTCAGGACCCTGAACCACTGTACAGGCTTTTTCCCTGGGAAACAAAACTCACAAGCCACTGTTCTCGGTTTCAGTTTTCAGGACCCATTGGTACTCTTAAACAAGACCAAATTGGCACTGGTGCCACCTTGTGTCTGGGAGGCATCCTGCGAGAGGCGGAATTCCAGGAGGCACCCGGCAATTTAAGGCCTCAGGCCCCTGAACCATTTTACAGGCTTTTTCCCTGGGAAACAAAACTCACAAGCCACTGTTCTGGGTGTCAGTTTTCAGGACCCACTTGGCACTCTTAAACCAGACCAAGTTGGAACTGGTGCCACCTTGCGTCTGGGAGGCATCCTGCGAGAGGCCGAATTCTAGGAGGCACCCGGCAATTTAAGGCCGCAGGACCCTGAACCATTGTGCAGGCTTTTTCCCTGGGAAACAAAACTCACAAGCCACTGTTCTGGGTGTCAGTTTTCAGGACCCACTTGGCACTCTCAAACCAGACCAAGTTGGCACTGGTGTCATGTTGCGCCTGGGAGGCATCTTGTGAGAGGCGGATCTCCAGGAGGCACCCGGCAATTTAAGGCCGCAGGCCCCTGAACCATTGTACAGGCTTTTTCCCTGGGAAACAAAACTCACAAGCCACTGTTCTGGGTGTCAGTTTTCAGGACCCACCTTACACTCTCAAACCAGATCAAGTAGGCACTGGTGCCACCTTGCGTCTGGGAGGCATCCTGCGAGAGGCGGATCTCCAGGTGGCACCCGGCTATTAAAGGCGGCATTAACCTAAACCATTGTACAGGCTTTTTCCCTGGGAAACAAAACTCACAAGCCACTGTTCTGGGTGTCAGTTTCCAGGACCCACTTGGCACTCTTAAACCAGACCAAGTTGGAAGTGGTGTCACCTTGCGTCTTGGAGGCATCCTGCGAGTGGCCGAATTCCAGGAGGCACCCGGCAATTTAAGGCCTCAGGCCCGTGAACCATGGTACAGGCTTTTTCCCTGGGAAAAAAAACTCACAAGCCACTGTTCTGGGTGTCAGTTTTCAGGACCCACTTGACACTCTCAAAGCAGACCATGTTGGCACTGGTGCCACCTTGCGTCTGGTAGGCATCCTGCGAGAGGCGAATCTCCAGGTAGCACCCGGCTATTAAAGGCGGCATTAACCTAAACCATTTTACAGGCTTTTTCCCTGGGAAACAAAACTCACAAGCCACTGTTCTGGGTGTCAGTTTTCAGGACCCACTTGGCACTCTTAAACCAGACCAAGTTGGCACTGGTGCCACCTTTCGTCTGGGAGGCATCCTGCGAGAGGCCGAATTCCAGGAGGCACCCGGCAATTTAAGGCCGCAGGACGCTGAACCATTGTACAGGCTTTTTCCCTGGGAAACAAAACTCACAAGTCACTGGTCTGGGTGTCAGTTTTCAGGACCCACTTGGCACTCTTAAACCAGACCAAGTTGGCACTGGTGTAATGTTGCGCCTGGGAGGCATCCTGCGAGAGGCGGATCTCCAGGAGGCACCCGGCAACTTAAGGCCTCAGGCCCCTGAACCATTGTACAGGCTTTTTCCCTGGGAAACAAAACTCACAAGCCACTGTTCCGGGTGTCAGTTTTCAGGACCCACTTGGCACTCTTAAACCAGACCAAGTTGGAACGGTGCCACCTTGCGTCTGGGAGGCATCCTGCGAGAGGCCGAATTCCAGGAGGCACCCGGCAATTTAAGGCTGCAGGACCCTGAACCATTGTACAGGCTTTTTCCCTGGGAAACAAAACTCACAAGCCACAGTTCTGGGTGTCAGTTTTCAGGACCCACTTGGCAATCTTAAACCAGACCACGTTGGGACTGGTGTCATGTTGCGCCTGGGAGGCATCCTGTGAGAGGCGGATGTCCAGGAGGGACCCGGCACTTTAAGGCCTCAGGCCCCTGAACCATCGTACAGGCTTTTTCCCTGGGAAACAAAACTCACAAGCCACTGTTCTGGGTGTCAGTTTTCAGGACCCACTTGGCACTCTTAAACCAGACCAAGTTGGAACTGGTGCCACCTTGCGTCTGGGAGGCATCCTGCGAGAGGCGCAATTCCAGGAGGCACCTGGCAATTTAAGGCCTCAGGACTCTGAACCACTATACAGGCTTTTTCCCTGGGAAACAAAACTCACAAGCCACTGTTCTGGGTGTCAGTTTTCAGGACCCATTGGTACTCTTAAACAAGACCAAGTTGGCACTGGTGCCACCTTGTGTCTGGGAGGCATCCTGCGAGAGGCCGAATTCCAGGAGGCACCCGGCAATTTAAGGCCTCAGGCCCCTGAACCATTGTACAGGCTTTTTCCCTGGGAAACAAAACTCACAAGCCACTGTTCTGGGTGTCAGTTTTCAGGACCCACTTGGCACTCTTAAACCAGACCAAGTTGGCACTGGTGTCACCTTGCGTCTGGGAGGCTCCCTGCGAGAGTTCGAATTCCAGGAGGCACCCGGCAATTTAAGGCCTCAGGCCCGTGAACCATGGTACAGGCTTTTTCCCTGGGAAACAAAACTCACAAGCCACTGTTCTGGGTGTCAGTTTTCAGGACCCACTTGACACTCTCAAAGCAGACCAAGTTGGCACTGGTGCCACCTTGCGCCTGGGAGGCATCCTGCGAGAGGCGAATCTCCAGGTAGCACCCGGCTATTAAATGCGGCTGTAACCTAAACCATTTTACAGGCTTTTTCCCTGGGAAAGAAAACTCACAAGCCACTGTTCTGGGTGTCAGTTTGCAGGACCCACTTGGCACTCTCAAACCAGACCCAGTTGGCACTGGTGCCACCTTGCATCTGGGAGGCATCCTGTGAGAGGTGCAATTCCAGGAGGCACCCGGCAATTTAAGGCCGCAGCACCCAAAACCATTCTACAGGCTTTTTCCCTGGGAAACAAAACTCACAAGCCACAGTTCTGGGTGTCAGTTTTCAGGACCCACTTGGCACTCTCAAACCAGACCAAGTTGGCACTGGTGCCACCTTGCATCTGGGAGGCATCCTGCGAGAGGCCGAATTCCAGGAGGCACCCGGCAATTTAAGGCCTCAGGCCACTGAACCATTGTACAGGCTTTTTCCCTGGGAAACAAAACTCACAAGCCACTGTTCTGGGTGTCAGTTTTCAGGAGCCACCTTACACTCTCAAACCAGACCAAGTTGTCACTGGTGCCACCTTGCGTCTGGGAGGCATCCTGCGAGAGGCGGATCACCAGGTGGCACCCGGCTATTAAAGGCGGCATTAACCTAAACCATTGTACAGGCTTTTTCCCTGGGAAACAAAACTCACAAGCCACTGTTCTGGGTGTCAGTTTTCAGGACGCACTTGGCACTCTTAAACCAGACCAAGTTGGCACTGGTGCCACCTTGTGTCTGGGAGGCATCCTGCGAGAGGCCGAATTCCAGGAGGCACCCCGCAATTTAAGGCCTCAGGCCCCTGAACCATTGTACAGGCTTTTTCTCTGGGAAACAAAACTCACAAGCCACTGTTCTGGGTGTCAGTTTTAAGGACCCACTTGGCACTCTTAAACCAGACCAAGTTGGAACTGATGCCACCTTGCGTCTGGGAGGCATCCTGCGAGAGGCCGAATTCTAGGAGGCACCCGGCAATTTATGGCCGCAGGACCCTGAACCATTGTACAGGCTTTTTCCCGGAGAAACAAAACTCACAAGCCACTGTTCTGGGTGTCAATTTTCAGGACCCACTTGGCACTCTCAAACCAGACCAAGTGTGATATGGTGTCATTTTGCATCTGGGAGGCTCCCTGCAAGAGTCCGAATTCCAGGAGGCACCCGGCAATTTAAGGCCTCAGGCCCCTGAACCATTGTACAGGCTTTTTCCCTGGGAAACAAAACTCACAAGCCACTGTTCTGGGTGTCAGTTTTCAGGACCCACTTGGCACTCTTAAACCAGACCAAGTTGGCACTGGTGTAATGTTGTGCCTGGGAGGCATCCTGCCAGAGGCGGATCTCTAGAGGCACCCAGCAAATTAAGGCCTCAGGCCCCTGAACCATTGTACAGGCTTTTTCCCTGGGAAACAAAACTCACAAGCCACTGTTCTGGGTGTCAGTTTTCAGGACCCACTTGACACTCTCAAACCAGATCAAGTTGGCACTGGTGCCACCTTGCGTCTGGGAGGCATCCTTCGAGAGGCGAATCTCCAGGTGGCACCCGGCTATTAAAGGCGGCATTAACCTAAACCATTTTACAGGATTTTTCCTTGGGAAACAAAACTCAAAAGCCACTGTTCTGGGTGTCAGTTTCCAGGAGCCACCTGGCACTCTTAAACCAGACCAAGTTGGAACTGGTGCCACCTTGCGTCTGGTAGGCATCCTGCGAGTGGCGCAATTCCAGGAGGCACCCGGCAATTTAGGGCCTCAGGCCCCTGAACCATTGTACAGGCTTTTTCCCTGGGAAACAAAACTCACAAGCCACTGTTCTGGGTGTCAGTTTTCAGGAGCCACCTTACACTCTCAAACCAGACCAAGTTGGCACTGGTGCCACCTTGCGTCTGGGAGGCATCCTGCGAGAGGCGAATCTCCAGGTGGCACCCGGCTATTAAAGGCGGCATTAACCTAAACCATTGTACAGGCTTTTTCCCTGGGAAACAAAACTCACAAGCCACTGTTCTGGGTGTCAGTTTTCAGGACCCACTTGGCACTCTTAAACCAGACCAAGTTGGAACTGGTGCCACCTTGTGTCTGGGAGGCATCCTGCGAGAGGCCGAATTCCAGGAGGCACCCCGCAATTTAAGGCCTCAGGCCCCTGAACCATTGTACAGGCTTTTTCCCTGGGAAACAAAACTCACAAGCTACTGTTCTGGGTGTCAGTTTTAAGGACCCACTTGGCACTCTTAAACCAGACCAAGTTGGAACTGATGCCACCTTGCGTCTGGGAGGCATCCTGCGAGAGGCCGAATTCTAGGAGGCACCCGGCAATTTAAGGCCGCAGGACCCTGAACCATTGTACAGGCTTTTTCCCGGAGAAACAAAACTCACAAGCCACTGTTCTGGGTGTCAGTTTTCAGGACCCACTTGGAACTCTCAAACCAGACCAAGTGTGATATGGTGTCATTTTGCGTCTGGGAGGCTCCCTGCGAGAGTCCGAATTCCAGGAGGCACCCGGCAATTTAAGGCCTCAGGCCCCTGAACCATTGTACAGGCTTTTTCCCTGGGAAACAAAACTCACAAGCCACTGTTCTGGGTGTCAGTTTTCAGGACCCACTTGGCACTCTTAAACCAGACCAAGTTGGCACTGGTGTAATGTTGTGCCTGGGAGGCATCCTGCGAGAGGCGGATCTCTAGAGGCACCCAGCAAATTAAGGCCTCAGGCCCCTGAACCATTGTACAGGCTTTTTCCCTGGGAAACAAAACTCACAAGCCACTGTTCTGGGTGTCAGTTTTCAGGACCCACTTGACACTCTCAAACCAGATCAAGTTGGCACTGGTGCAACCTTGCGTCTGGGAGGCATCCTTCGAGAGGCGAATCTCCAGGTGGCACCCGGCTATTAAAGGCGGCATTAACCTAAACCATTTTACAGGATTTTTCCTTGGGAAACAAAACTCAAAAGCCACTGTTCTGGGTGTCAGTTTGCAGGAGCCACCTGGCACTCTTAAACCAGACCAAGTTGGAACTGGTGCCACCTTGCGTCTGGTAGGCATCCTGCGAGTGGCGCAATTCCAGGAGGCACCCGGCAATTTAAGGCCTCAGGCCCCTGAACCATTGTACAGGCTTTTTCCCTGGGAAACAAAACTCACAAGTCACTGTACTGGGTGTCAGTTTTCAGGACCCACTTGGCACTCTTAAACCAGACCAAGTTGGCACTGGTGTCATGTTGCGCCAGGGAGGCATCCTGTGAGAGGCGGATCTCCAGGAGGCACCCGGCAACTTATGGCCTCAGGCCCCTGAACCATTGTACAGGCTTTTTCCCTGGGAAACAAAACTCACAAGCCACTGTTCTGGGTGTCAGTTTTCAGGACCCACTTGACACTCTCAAAGAAGACCAAGTTGGCACTGGTGCCACCTTGCGTCTGGGAGGCATCCTGCGAGAGGCGAATCTCCAGGTAGCACCCGGCTATTAAAGGCGGCTTTAACCTAAACCATTTTACAGGCTTTTTCCCTGGGAAAGAAAACTCACAAGCCACTGTTCTGGGTGTCAGTTTTCAGGACCCACTTGGCACTCTTAAACCAGACCAAGTTGGAACTGGTGCCACCTTTCGTCTGGGAGGCATCCTGCTAGAGGCCGAATTCCAGGAGGCACCTGGCAATTTAAGGCCTCAGGCCCCTGAACCATTGTACAGGCTTTTTCCCTGGGAAACAAAACTCACAAGTCACTGGTCTGGGTGTCAGTTTTCAGGACCCACTTGGCACTCTTAAACCAGACCAAGTTGGCACTGGTGCCACCTTGCGTCTGGGAGGCATCCTGCGAGAGGCCGAATTCCAGGAGGCACCCGGCAATTTAAGGCTGCAGGACCCTGAACCATTGTACAGGCTTTTTCCCTGGGAAACAAAACTCAGAAGCCTTTGTTCTGGGTGTCAGTTTCCAGGACCCACTTGGCACTCTTAAACCAAACCAAGTTGGCACTGGTGCCACCTTGTGTCTGGGAGGCATCCTGCGAGAGGCCGAATTCCAGGAGGCACCCGGCAATTTAAGGCCTCAGGCCCCTGAACCATTGTACAGGCTTTTTCCCTGGGAAACAAAACTCACAAGCCACTGTTCTGGGTGTCAGTTTTCAGGACGCACTTGGCACTCTCAAACCAGACCAAGTTGGCACTGGTGCAACCTTGCGTCTGGGAGGCATCCTGCGAGAGGCGCAATTCCTGGAGGCACCCGGCAATTTAACGCCGCAGGCCCCTGAACCATTTTACAGGCTTTTTCCCTGGGAAACAAAACTCACAAGCCACTGTTCTGGGTGTCAGTTCGATGGACCCACTTGGCACTCTCAAACCAGACCAAGTTGGCACTGGTGCCACCTTGCGTCTGGGAGGCATCCTGCTAGAGGCGGATCTCCAGGTGGCACCCGGCTATTAAAGGCGGCATTAACCTAAACCATTGTACAGGCTTTTTCCCTGGGAAACAAAACTCACAAGCCACTGTTCTGGGTGTCAGTTCGATGGACCCACTTGGCACTCTTAAACCAGACCAAGTTGGCACTGGTGCCACCTTGTGTCTGGGAGGCATCCTGCGAGAGGCCGAATTCCAGGAGGCACTTGGCAATTTAAGACCTCAGGCCCCTGAACCATTGTACAGGCTTTTTCCCTGGGAAACAAAACTCACAAGCCACTGTTCTGGGTGTCAGTTTTAAGGACCCACTTGGCACTCTTAAACCAGACCAAGTTGGAACTGATGCCACCTTGCGTCTGGGAGGCATCCTGCGAGAGGCCGAATTCTAGGAGGCACCCGGCAATTTAAGGCCGCAGGATCCTGAACCATTGTACAGGCTTTTTCCCGGGGAAACAAAACTCACAAGCCACTGTTCTGGGTGTCAGTTTTCAGGACCCACTTGGCACTCTCAAACCAGACCAAGTGTGATATGGTGTCATTTTGCGTCTGGGAGGCTCCCTGCGAGAGTCCGAATTCCAGGAGGCACCCGGCAATTTAAGGCCTCAGGCCCCTGAACCATTGTACAGGCTTTTTCCCTGGGAAACAAAACTCACAAGCCACTGTTCTGGGTGTCAGTTTTCAGGACCCACTTGGCACTCTTAAACCAGACCAAGTTGGCACTGGTGTAATGTTGTGCCTGGGAGGCATCCTGCGAGAGGCGGATCTCTAGAGGCACCCAGCAAATTAAGGCCTCAGGCCCCTGAACCATTGTACAGGCTTTTTCCCTGGGAAACAAAACTCACAAGCCACTGTTCTGGGTGTCAGTTTTCAGGACCCACTTGACACTCTCAAACCAGATCAAGTTGGCACTGGTGCAACCTTGCGTCTGGGAGGCATCCTTCGAGAGGTGAATCTCCAGGTGGCACCCGGCTATTAAAGGCGGCATTAACCTAAACCATTTTACAGGATTTTTCCTTGGGAAACAAAACTCAAAAGCCACTGTTCTGGGTGTCAGTTTTCAGGAGCCACCTGGCACTCTTAAACCAGACCAAGTTGGAACTGGTGCCACCTTGCGTCTGGTAGGCATCCTGCGAGTGGCCGAATTCCAGGAGGCACCCGGCAATTTAAGGCCTCAGGCCCCTGAACCATTGTACAGGCTTTTTCCCTGGGAAAAAAAACTCACAAGCCACTGTACTGGGTGTCAGTTTCCAGGACCCACTTGGCACTCTTAAACCAGACCAAGTTGGCACTGGTGCCACCTTGCGTCTGGGAGGCATCCTGCGAGAGGCGAATCTCCAGGAGGCACCCGGCAACTTATGGCCTCAGGCCCCTGAACCATTGTACAGGCTTTTTCCCTGGGAAACAAAACTCACAAGCCACTGTTCTGGGTGTCAGTTTTCAGGACCCACTTGACACTCTCAAAGCAGACCAAGTTGGCACTGGTGCCACCTTGCGTCTGGGAGGCATCCTGCGAGAGGCGAATCTCCAGGTAGCACCCGGCTATTAAAGGCGGCTTTAACCTAAACCATTTTACAGGCTTTTTCCCTGGGAAAGAAAACTCACAAGCCACTGTTCTGGGTGTCAGTTTTCAGGACCCACTTGGCACTCTCAAACCAGACCAAGTTGGAACTGGTGCCACCTTTCGTCTTGGAGGCATCCTGCTAGAGGCCGAATTCCAGGAGGCACCTGGCAATTTAAGGCCTCAGGCCTCTGAACCATTGTACAGGCTTTTTCCCTGGGAAACAAAACTCACAAGTCACTGGTCTGGGTGTCAGTTTTCAGGACCCACTTGGCACTCTTAAACCAGACCAAGTTGGCACTGGTGCCACCTTGCGTCTGGGAGGCATCCTGCGAGAGGCCGAATTCCAGGAGGCACCCGGCAATTTAAGGCTGCAGGACCCTGAACCATTGTACAGGCTTTTTCCCTGGGAAACAAAACTCACAAGCCACTGTTCTGGGTGTCAGTTTCCAGGACCCACTTGGCACTCTTAAACCAAACCAAGTTGGCACTGGTGCCACCTTGTGTCTGGGAGGCATCCTGCGAGAGGCCGAATTCCAGGAGGCACCCGGCAATTTAAGGCCTCAGGCCCCTGAACCATTGTACAGGCTTTTTCCCTGGGAAACAAAACTCACAAGCCACTGTTCTGGGTGTCAGTTTTCAGGACCCACTTGGCACTCTCAAACCAGACCAAGTTGGATATGGTGTCATTTTGCGTCTGGGAGGCTCCCTGCGAGAGTCCGAATTCCAGGAGGCACCCGGCAATTTAAGGCCTCAGGCCCCTGAACCATTGTACAGGCTTTTTCCCTGGGAAACAAAACTCACAAGCCACTGTTCTGGGTGTCAGTTCGATGGACCCACTTGGCACTCTCAAACCAGACCAAGTTGGCACTGGTGCCACCTTGCATCTGGGAGGCATCCTGCGAGAGGCGGAATTCCAGGAGGCACCCGGCAATTTAAGGCCGCTGCACCCAAAACCATTCTACAGGCTTTTTCCCTGGAAAACAAAACTCACAAGCCACTGTTCTGGGTGTCAGTTTTCAGGACCCACTTGGCACTCTCAAACCAGACCAAGTTGGCACTGGTGCAACCTTGCGTCTGGGAGGCATCCTGCGAGAGGCGCAATTCCTGGAGGCACCCGGCAATTTAACGCCGCAGGCCCCTGAACCATTTTACAGGCTTTTTCCCTGGGAAACAAAACTCACAAGCCACTGTTCTGGGTGTCAGTTTTCAGGAGCCACCTTACACTCTCAAACCAGACCAAGTTGGCACTGGTGCCACCGTGCGTCTGGGAGGCATCCTGCTAGAGGCGGATCTCCAGGTGGCACCCGGCTATTAAAGGCGGCATTAACCTAAACCATTGTACAGGCTTTTTCCCTGGGAAACAAAACTCACAAGCCACTGTTCTGGGTGTCAGTTTTCAGGACCCACTTGGCACTCTTAAACCAGACCAAGTTGGCACTGGTGTAATGTTGTGCCTGGGAGGCATCCTGCGAGAGGCGGATCTCTAGAGGCACCCAGCAAATTAAGGCCTCAGGCCCCTGAACCATTGTACAGGCTTTTTCCCTGGGAAACAAAACTCACAAGCCACTGTTCTGGGTGTCAGTTTTCAGGACCCACTTGACACTCTCAAACCAGATCAAGTTGGCACTGGTGCAACCTTGCGTCTGGGAGGCATCCTTCGAGAGGTGAATCTCCAGGTGGCACCCGGCTATTAAAGGCGGCATTAACCTAAACCATTTTACAGGATTTTTCCTTGGGAAACAAAACTCAAAAGCCACTGTTCTGGGTGTCAGTTTTCAGGAGCCACCTGGCACTCTTAAACCAGACCAAGTTGGAACTGGTGCCACCTTGCGTCTGGTAGGCATCCTGCGAGTGGCGCAATTCCAGGAGGCACCCGGCAATTTAAGGCCTCAGGCCCCTGAACCATTGTACAGGCTTTTTCCCTGGGAAACAAAACTCACAAGCCACTGTACTGGGTGTCAGTTTCCAGGACCCACTTGGCACTCTTAAACCAGACCAAGTTGGCACTGGTGTCATGTTGCGCCTGGGAGGCATCCTGTGAGAGGCGGATCTCCAGGAGGCACCCGGCAACTTATGGCCTCAGGCCCCTGAACCATTGTACAGGCTTTTTCCCTGGGAAACAAAACTCACAAGCCACTGTTCTGGGTGTCAGTTTTCAGGACCCACTTGGCACTCTCAAACCAGACCAAGTCTGCACTGGTGCCACCTTGCGTCTGGGAGGCATCCTGCGAGAGGCCGAATTCCAGGAGGCACCCGGCAATTTAAGTCCGCAGGAGCCTGAACCATTGTACAGGCTTTTTCCCTGGGAAACAAAACTCACAAGCCACTGTTCTGGGTGTCAGTTTTCAGGACCCACTTGGCACTCTCAAACCAGACCAAGTTGGCACTGGTGCCACCTTGCGTCTGGGAGGCATCCTGCGAGAGGTGCAATTCATGGAGGCACCCGGCAATTTAAGGCCGCAGGACCCTGAACCATTGTACAGGCTTTTTTCCTGGGAAACAAAACTCACAAGCCACTGTTCTGGGTGTCAGTTTTCAGGACCCACTTGGCTCTCTTATACCAGACCAAGTTGGAACTGGTGCCACCTTGCGTCTGGGAGGCATCCTGCGAGAGGCGCAATTCTAGGAGGCACCCGGCAATTTAAGGCCGCAGGCCCCTGAAGCATTGAACAGACTTTTTCCCTGTGAAACATAACTCACAAGCTACTGTTCTGGGTGTCAGTTTTCAGGACCCACTTGGCACTCTTAAACCAAACCAAGTTGGAACTGGTGCCACCTTGCGTCTGGGAGGCATCCTGCGAGAGCCCGAATTCCAGGAGGCACCCGGCAATTTAAGGCCTCAGGCCCCTGAACCATGATACAGGCTTTTTCCCTGGGAAACAAAACTCACAAGCCACTGTTCTGGGTGTCAGTTTTCAGGACCCACTTGGCACTCTCAAACCAGACCAAGTTGGCACTGGTGCCACCTTGCGTCTGGGAGGCATCCTGCGAGAGGCGGATATCCAGGTGGCACCCGGCTATTAAAGGCGGCATTACCTAAACCATTGTACAGGCTTTTTCCCTGGGAAACAAAACTCACAAGCCACTGTTCTGGGTGTCAGTTTTCAGGACCCACTTGGTACTCTTAAACAAGACCAAGTTGGCACTGGTGCCACCTTGTGTCTGGGAGGCACCCTGCGAGGGGCGCAATTCCAGGAGGGACCCGGCAATTTAACGCCGCAGGCCCCTGAACCATTGTACAGGCTTTTTCCCTGGGAAACAAAACTCACAAGTTACTGCTCTGGGTGCCAGTTTCCCGGACCCACTTGGCACTCTTAAACCAGACCAAGTTGGCACTGGTGTTGCTTAGCATCTGGGAAACATCTGGCGAGATGCGGAATTCCGGGAGGCACCCGGCAATTTAAGGAGGCAGGACCCAAAACCATTCTACAGGCTTTTTCCCTGGGAAACAAAAGTCACAAGCCACTGTTCTGGGTGTCAGTTTTCAGGACCCACTTGACACTCTCAAAGCAGACCAAATTGGAACTGGTGCCACCTTGCGTCTGGGAGGCATCCTGCGAGAGGCGCAATTCCAGGAGGCACCCGGCAATTTAAGGCCTCAGGACCCTGAACCACTGTACAGGCTTTTTCCCTAGGAAACAAAACTCACAAGCCACTGTTCTGCGTGTCAGTTTGCAGGAGCCACCTGGCACTCTCAAACCAGACCAAGTTGGCACTGCTGCCACCTTGCGTCTGCAGGCATCCTGCGAGAGGCGCAATTCCAGGAGGCACCTGGCAATTTAAGGCCGCAGGACCCTGAACCATTGTACAGGCTTTTTCCCCGGGAAACAAAACTCACAAGCCACTGTTCTGGGTGTCAGTTTTCAGGACCCACTTGGCACTCTTAAACCAGACCAAGTTGGCACTGGTGCCACCTTGCGTCTGGGAGGCTCCCTGCGAGAGTTCGAATTCCAGGAGGCACCCGGCAATTTAAGGCCTCAGGCCCCTGAACCATTGTACAGGCTTTTTCCCTGGGAAACAAAACTCACAAGCCACTGTTCTGGGTGTCAGTTTTCAGGACCCACTTGACACTCTCAAAGCAGACCATGTTGGCACTGGTGCCACCTTGCGCCTGGGAGGCATCCTGCGAGAGGCGAATCTCCAGGTAGCACCCGGCTATTAAATGCGGCTGTAACCTAAACCATTTTACAGGCTTTTTCCCTGGGAAAGAAAACTCACAAGCCACTGTTCTGGGTGTCAGTTTGCAGGACCCACTTGGCACTCTCAAACCAGACCCAGTTGGCACTGGTGCCACCTTGCATCTGGGAGGCATCCTGTGAGAGGTGCAATTCCAGGAGGCACCCGGCAATTTAAGGCCGCAGCACCCAAAACCATTCTACAGGCTTTTTCCCTGGGAAACAAAACTCACAAGCCACAGTTCTGGGTGTCAGTTTTCAGGACCCACTTGGCACTCTCAAACCAGACCAAGTTGGCACTGGTGCCACCTTGCGTCTGGGAGGCATCCTGCGAGAGGCCGAATTCCAGGAGGCACCCGGCAATTTAAGGCCTCAGGCCACTGAACCATTGTACAGGCTTTTTCCCTGGGAAACAAAACTCACAAGCCACTGTTCTGGGTGTCAGTTTTCAGGAGCCACCTTACACTCTCAAACCAGACCAAGTTGGCACTGGTGCCACCTTGCGTCTGGGAGGCATCCTGCGAGAGGCGGATCACCAGGTGGCACCCGGCTATTAAAGGCGGCATTAACCTAAACCATTGTACAGGCTTTTTCCCTGGGAAACAAAACTCACAAGCCACTGTTCTGGGTGTCAGTTTTCAGGACGCACTTGGCACTCTTAAACCAGACCAAGTTGGCACTGGTGCCACCTTGTGTCTGGGAGGCATCCTGCGAGAGGCCGAATTCCAGGAGGCACCCCGCAATTTAAGGCCTCAGGCCCCTGAACCATTGTACAGGCTTTTTCTCTGGGAAACAAAACTCACAAGCCACTGTTCTGGGTGTCAGTTTTAAGGACCCACTTGGCACTCTTAAACCAGACCAAGTTGGAACTGATGCCACCTTGCGTCTGGGAGGCATCCTGCGAGAGGCCGAATTCTAGGAGGCACCCGGCAATTTAAGGCCGCAGGACCCTGAACCATTGTACAGGCTTTTTCCCGGAGAAACAAAACTCACAAGCCACTGTTCTGGGTGTCAATTTTCAGGACCCACTTGGCACTCTCAAACCAGACCAAGTGTGATATGGTGTCATTTTGCGTCTGGGAGGCTCCCTGCAAGAGTCCGAATTCCAGGAGGCACCCGGCAATTTAAGGCCTCAGGCCCCTGAACCATTGTACAGGCTTTTTCCCTGGGAAACAAAACTCACAAGCCACTGTTCTGGGTGTCAGTTTTCAGGACCCACTTGGCACTCTTAAACCAGACCAAGTTGGCACTGGTGTAATGTTGTGCCTGGTAGGCATCCTGCCAGAGGCGGATCTCTAGAGGCACCCAGCAAATTAAGGCCTCAGGCCCCTGAACCATTGTACAGGCTTTTTCCCTGGGAAACAAAACTCACAAGCCACTGTTCTGGGTGTCAGTTTTCAGGACCCACTTGACACTCTCAAACCAGATCAAGTTGGCACTGGTGCCACCTTGCGTCTGGGAGGCATCCTTCGAGAGGCGAATCTCCAGGTGGCACCCGGCTATTAAAGGCGGCATTAACCTAAACCATTTTACAGGATTTTTCCTTGGGAAA
This sequence comes from Fringilla coelebs, assembly GCF_963513975.1. Lineage (NCBI taxonomy): Eukaryota > Metazoa > Chordata > Aves > Passeriformes > Fringillidae > Fringilla > Fringilla coelebs. The sequence continues at coordinate 107,896 of NW_028167567.1, forward strand.
CAAAACTCAAAAGCCACTGTTCTGGGTGTCAGTTTCCAGGAGCCACCTGGCACTCTTAAACCAGACCAAGTTGGAACTGGTGCCACCTTGCGTCTGGTAGGCATCCTGCGAGTGGCGCAATTCCAGGAGGCACCCGGCAATTTAGGGCCTCAGGCCCCTGAACCATTGTACAGGCTTTTTCCCTGGGAAACAAAACTCACAAGCCACTGTTCTGGGTGTCAGTTTTCAGGAGCCACCTTACACTCTCAAACCAGACCAAGTTGGCACTGGTGCCACCTTGCGTCTGGGAGGCATCCTGCGAGAGGCGGATCTCCAGGTGGCACCCGGCTATTAAAGGCGGCATTAACCTAAACCATTGTACAGGCTTTTTCCCTGGGAAACAAAACTCACAAGCCACTGTTCTGGGTGTCAGTTTTCAGGACCCACTTGGCACTCTTAAACCAGACCAAGTTGGAACTGGTGCCACCTTGTGTCTGGGAGGCATCCTGCGAGAGGCCGAATTCCAGGAGGCACCCCGCAATTTAAGGCCTCAGGCCCCTGAACCATTGTACAGGCTTTTTCCCTGGGAAACAAAACTCACAAGCTACTGTTCTGGGTGTCAGTTTTAAGGACCCACTTGGCACTCTTAAACCAGACCAAGTTGGAACTGATGCCACCTTGCGTCTGGGAGGCATCCTGCGAGAGGCCGAATTCTAGGAGGCACCCGGCAATTTAAGGCCGCAGGCCCCTGAACCATTGTACAGGCTTTTTCCCGGAGAAACAAAACTCACAAGCCACTGTTCTGGGTGTCAGTTTTCAGGACCCACTTGGCACTCTCAAACCAGACCAAGTGTGATATGGTGTCATTTTGCGTCTGGGAGGCTCCCTGCGAGAGTCCGAATTCCAGGAGGCACCCGGCAATTTAAGGCCTCAGGCCCCTGAACCATTGTACAGGCTTTTTCCCTGGGAAACAAAACTCACAAGCCACTGTTCTGGGTGTCAGTTTTCAGGACCCACTTGGCACTCTTAAACCAGACCAAGTTGGCACTGGTGTAATGTTGTGCCTGGGAGGCATCCTGCGAGAGGCGGATCTCTAGAGGCACCCAGCAAATTAAGGCCTCAGGCCCCTGAACCATTGTACAGGCTTTTTCCCTGGGAAACAAAACTCACAAGCCACTGTTCTGGGTGTCAGTTTTCAGGACCCACTTGACACTCTCAAACCAGATCAAGTTGGCACTGGTGCAACCTTGCGTCTGGGAGGCATCCTTCGAGAGGCGAATCTCCAGGTGGCACCCGGCTATTAAAGGCGGCATTAACCTAAACCATTTTACAGGATTTTTCCTTGGGAAACAAAACTCAAAAGCCACTGTTCTGGGTGTCAGTTTGCAGGAGCCACCTGGCACTCTTAAACCAGACCAAGTTGGAACTGGTGCCACCTTGCGTCTGGTAGGCATCCTGCGAGTGGCGCAATTCCAGGAGGCACCCGGCAATTTAAGGCCTCAGGCCCCTGAACCATTGTACAGGCTTTTTCCCTGGGAAACAAAACTCACAAGTCACTGTACTGGGTGTCAGTTTTCAGGACCCACTTGGCACTCTTAAACCAGACCAAGTTGGCACTGGTGTCATGTTGCGCCAGGGAGGCATCCTGTGAGAGGCGGATGTCCAGGAGGCACCCGGCAACTTATGGCCTCAGGCCCCTGAACCATTGTACAGGCTTTTTCCCTGGGAAACAAAACTCACAAGCCACTGTTCTGGGTGTCAGTTTTCAGGACCCACTTGACACTCTCAAAGAAGACCAAGTTGGCACTGGTGCCACCTTGCGTCTCGTAGGCATCCTGCGAGAGGCGAATCTCCAGGTAGCACCCGGCTATTAAAGGCGGCTTTAACCTAAACCATTTTACAGGCTTTTTCCCTGGGAAAGAAAACTCACAAGCCACTGTTCTGGGTGTCAGTTTTCAGGACCCACTTGGCACTCTTAAACCAGACCAAGTTGGAACTGGTGCCACCTTTCGTCTGGGAGGCATCCTGCTAGAGGCCGAATTCCAGGAGGCACCTGGCAATTTAAGGCCTCAGGCCCCTGAACCATTGTACAGGCTTTTTCCCTGGGAAACAAAACTCACAAGTCACTGGTCTGGGTGTCAGTTTTCAGGACCCACTTGGCACTCTTAAACCAGACCAAGTTGGCACTGGTGCCACCTTGCGTCTGGGAGGCATCCTGCGAGAGGCCGAATTCCAGGAGGCACCCGGCAATTTAAGGCTGCAGGACCCTGAACCATTGTACAGGCTTTTTCCCTGGGAAACAAAACTCAGAAGCCTTTGTTCTGGGTGTCAGTTTCCAGGACCCACTTGGCACTCTTAAACCAAACCAAGTTGGCACTGGTGCCACCTTGTGTCTGGGAGGCATCCTGCGAGAGGCCGAATTCCAGGAGGCACCCGGCAATTTAAGGCCTCAGGCCCCTGAACCATTGTACAGGCTTTTTCCCTGGGAAACAAAACTCACAAGCCACTGTTCTGGGTGTCAGTTTTCAGGACGCACTTGGCACTCTCAAACCAGACCAAGTTGGCACTGGTGCAACCTTGCGTCTGGGAGGCATCCTGCGAGAGGCGCAATTCCTGGAGGCACCCGGCAATTTAACGCCGCAGGCCCCTGAACCATTTTACAGGCTTTTTCCCTGGGAAACAAAACTCACAAGCCACTGTTCTGGGTGTCAGTTTTCAGGAGCCACCTTACACTCTCAAACCAGACCAAGTTGGCACTGGTGCCACCTTGCGTCTGGGAGGCATCCTGCTAGAGGCGGATCTCCAGGTGGCACCCGGCTATTAAAGGCGGCATTAACCTAAACCATTGTACAGGCTTTTTCCCTGGGAAACAAAACTCACAAGCCACTGTTCTGGGTGTCAGTTCGATGGACCCACTTGGCACTCTTAAACCAGACCAAGTTGGCACTGGTGCCACCTTGTGTCTGGGAGGCATCCTGCGAGAGGCCGAATTCCAGGAGGCACTTGGCAATTTAAGACCTCAGGCCCCTGAACCATTGTACAGGCTTTTTCCCTGGGAAACAAAACTCACAAGCCACTGTTCTGGGTGTCAGTTTTAAGGACCCACTTGGCACTCTTAAACCAGACCAAGTTGGAACTGATGCCACCTTGCGTCTGGGAGGCATCCTGCGAGAGGCCGAATTCTAGGAGGCACCCGGCAATTTAAGGCCGCAGGATCCTGAACCATTGTACAGGCTTTTTCCCGGGGAAACAAAACTCACAAGCCACTGTTCTGGGTGTCAGTTTTCAGGACCCACTTGGCACTCTCAAACCAGACCAAGTGTGATATGGTGTCATTTTGCGTCTGGGAGGCTCCCTGCGAGAGTCCGAATTCCAGGAGGCACCCGGCAATTTAAGGCCTCAGGCCCCTGAACCATTGTACAGGCTTTTTCCCTGGGAAACAAAACTCACAAGCCACTGTTCTGGGTGTCAGTTTTCAGGACCCACTTGGCACTCTTAAACCAGACCAAGTTGGCACTGGTGTAATGTTGTGCCTGGGAGGCATCCTGCGAGAGGCGGATCTCTAGAGGCACCCAGCAAATTAAGGCCTCAGGCCCCTGAACCATTGTACAGGCTTTTTCCCTGGGAAACAAAACTCACAAGCCACTGTTCTGGGTGTCAGTTTTCAGGACCCACTTGACACTCTCAAACCAGATCAAGTTGGCACTGGTGCAACCTTGCGTCTGGGAGGCATCCTTCGAGAGGTGAATCTCCAGGTGGCACCCGGCTATTAAAGGCGGCATTAACCTAAACCATTTTACAGGATTTTTCCTTGGGAAACAAAACTCAAAAGCCACTGTTCTGGGTGTCAGTTTTCAGGAGCCACCTGGCACTCTTAAACCAGACCAAGTTGGAACTGGTGCCACCTTGCGTCTGGTAGGCATCCTGCGAGTGGCCGAATTCCAGGAGGCACCCGGCAATTTAAGGCCTCAGGCCCCTGAACCATTGTACAGGCTTTTTCCCTGGGAAAAAAAACTCACAAGCCACTGTACTGGGTGTCAGTTTCCAGGACCCACTTGGCACTCTTAAACCAGACCAAGTTGGCACTGGTGCCACCTTGCGTCTGGGAGGCATCCTGCGAGAGGCGAATCTCCAGGAGGCACCCGGCAACTTATGGCCTCAGGCCCCTGAACCATTGTACAGGCTTTTTCCCTGGGAAACAAAACTCACAAGCCACTGTTCTGGGTGTCAGTTTTCAGGACCCACTTGACACTCTCAAAGCAGACCAAGTTGGCACTGGTGCCACCTTGCGTCTGGGAGGCATCCTGCGAGAGGCGAATCTCCAGGTAGCACCCGGCTATTAAAGGCGGCTTTAACCTAAACCATTTTACAGGCTTTTTCCCTGGGAAAGAAAACTCACAAGCCACTGTTCTGGGTGTCAGTTTTCAGGACCCACTTGGCACTCTCAAACCAGACCAAGTTGGAACTGGTGCCACCTTTCGTCTTGGAGGCATCCTGCTAGAGGCCGAATTCCAGGAGGCACCTGGCAATTTAAGGCCTCAGGCCCCTGAACCATTGTACAGGCTTTTTCCCTGGGAAACAAAACTCACAAGTCACTGGTCTGGGTGTCAGTTTTCAGGACCCACTTGGCACTCTTAAACCAGACCAAGTTGGCACTGGTGCCACCTTGCGTCTGGGAGGCATCCTGCGAGAGGCCGAATTCCAGGAGGCACCCGGCAATTTAAGGCTGCAGGACCCTGAACCATTGTACAGGCTTTTTCCCTGGGAAACAAAACTCACAAGCCACTGTTCTGGGTGTCAGTTTCCAGGACCCACTTGGCACTCTTAAACCAAACCAAGTTGGCACTGGTGCCACCTTGTGTCTGGGAGGCATCCTGCGAGAGGCCGAATTCCAGGAGGCACCCGGCAATTTAAGGCCTCAGGCCCCTGAACCATTGTACAGGCTTTTTCCCTGGGAAACAAAACTCACAAGCCACTGTTCTGGGTGTCAGTTTTCAGGACCCACTTGGCACTCTCAAACCAGACCAAGTTGGATATGGTGTCATTTTGCGTCTGGGAGGCTCCCTGCGAGAGTCCGAATTCCAGGAGGCACCCGGCAATTTAAGGCCTCAGGCCCCTGAACCATTGTACAGGCTTTTTCCCTGGGAAACAAAACTCACAAGCCACTGTTCTGGGTGTCAGTTCGATGGACCCACTTGGCACTCTCAAACCAGACCAAGTTGGCACTGGTGCCACCTTGCATCTGGGAGGCATCCTGCGAGAGGCGGAATTCCAGGAGGCACCCGGCAATTTAAGGCCGCTGCACCCAAAACCATTCTACAGGCTTTTTCCCTGGAAAACAAAACTCACAAGCCACTGTTCTGGGTGTCAGTTTTCAGGACCCACTTGGCACTCTCAAACCAGACCAAGTTGGCACTGGTGCAACCTTGCGTCTGGGAGGCATCCTGCGAGAGGCGCAATTCCTGGAGGCACCCGGCAATTTAACGCCGCAGGCCCCTGAACCATTTTACAGGCTTTTTCCCTGGGAAACAAAACTCACAAGCCACTGTTCTGGGTGTCAGTTTTCAGGAGCCACCTTACACTCTCAAACCAGACCAAGTTGGCACTGGTGCCACCTTGCGTCTGGGAGGCATCCTGCTAGAGGCGGATCTCCAGGTGGCACCCGGCTATTAAAGGCGGCATTAACCTAAACTATTGTACAGGCTTTTTCCCTGGGAAACAAAACTCACAAGCCACTGTTCTGGGTGTCAGTTTTCAGGACCCACTTGGCACTCTTAAACCAGACCAAGTTGGCACTGGTGCCACCTTGTGTCTGGGAGGCATCCTGCGAGAGGCCGAATTCTAGGAGGCACCCGGCAATTTAAGGCCGCAGGATCCTGAACCATTGTACAGGCTTTTTCCCGGGGAAACAAAACTCACAAGCCACTGTTCTGGGTGTCAGTTTTCAGGACCCACTTGGCACTCTCAAACCAGACCAAGTGTGATATGGTGTCATTTTGCGTCTGGGAGGCTCCCTGCGAGAGTCCGAATTCCAGGAGGCACCCGGCAATTTAAGGCCTCAGGCCCCTGAACCATTGTACAGGCTTTTTCCCTGGGAAACAAAACTCACAAGCCACTGTTCTGGGTGTCAGTTTTCAGGACCCACTTGGCACTCTTAAACCAGACCAAGTTGGCACTGGTGTAATGTTGTGCCTGGGAGGCATCCTGCGAGAGGCGGATCTCTAGAGGCACCCAGCAAATTAAGGCCTCAGGCCCCTGAACCATTGTACAGGCTTTTTCCCTGGGAAACAAAACTCACAAGCCACTGTTCTGGGTGTCAGTTTTCAGGACCCACTTGACACTCTCAAACCAGATCAAGTTGGCACTGGTGCAACCTTGCGTCTGGGAGGCATCCTTCGAGAGGTGAATCTCCAGGTGGCACCCGGCTATTAAAGGCGGCATTAACCTAAACCATTTTACAGGATTTTTCCTTGGGAAACAAAACTCAAAAGCCACTGTTCTGGGTGTCAGTTTTCAGGAGCCACCTGGCACTCTTAAACCAGACCAAGTTGGAACTGGTGCCACCTTGCGTCTGGTAGGCATCCTGCGAGTGGCGCAATTCCAGGAGGCACCCGGCAATTTAAGGCCTCAGGCCCCTGAACCATTGTACAGGCTTTTTCCCTGGGAAACAAAACTCACAAGCCACTGTACTGGGTGTCAGTTTCCAGGACCCACTTGGCACTCTTAAACCAGACCAAGTTGGCACTGGTGTCATGTTGCGCCTGGGAGGCATCCTGTGAGAGGCGGATCTCCAGGAGGCACCCGGCAACTTATGGCCTCAGGCCCCTGAACCATTGTACAGGCTTTTTCCCTGGGAAACAAAACTCACAAGCCACTGTTCTGGGTGTCAGTTTTCAGGACCCACTTGGCACTCTCAAACCAGACCAAGTCTGCACTGGTGCCACCTTGCGTCTGGGAGGCATCCTGCGAGAGGCCGAATTCCAGGAGGCACCCGGCAATTTAAGTCCGCAGGACCCTGAACCATTGTACAGGCTTTTTCCCTGGGAAACAAAACTCACAAGCCACTGTTCTGGGTGTCAGTTTCCAGGACCCACTTGGCACTCTTAAACCAGACCAATTTGGCACTGGTGTTGCTTAGCGTCTGGGAAACATCTAGTGAGATGCGGAATTCCAGGAGTTACCCGGCAATTTAAGGCCGCAGGACCCTGAACCATTGTACAGGCTTTTTCCCTGGGAAACAAAACTCACAAGCCACTGTTCTGGGTGTCAGTTTGCAGGACACACTTGGCACTCTCAAACCAGACCAAGTTGGCACTGGTGCCACCTTGCGTCTGGGAGGCATCCTGCGAGAGGCCGAATTCCAGGAGGCACCCGGCAATTTAAGTCCGCAGGAGCCTGAACCATTGTACAGGCTTTTTCCCTGGGAAACAAAACTCACAAGCCACTGTTCTGGGTGTCAGTTTTCAGGACCCACTTGGCACTCTCAAAGCAGACCAAGTTGGCACTGGTGCCACCTTGCGTCTGGGAGGCATCCTGCGAGAGGTGCAATTCATGGAGGCACCCGGCAATTTAAGGCCGCAGGACCCTGAACCATTGTACAGGCTTTTTTCCTGGGAAACAAAACTCACAAGCCACTGTTCTGGGTGTCAGTTTTCAGGACCCACTTGGCTCTCTTATACCAGACCAAGTTGGAACTGGTGCCACCTTGCGTCTGGGAGGCATCCTGCGAGAGGCGCAATTCTAGGAGGCACCCGGCAATTTAAGGCCGCAGGCCCCTGAAGCATTGAACAGACTTTTTCCCTGTGAAACATAACTCACAAGCTACTGTTCTGGGTGTCAGTTTTCAGGACCCACTTGGCACTCTTAAACCAAACCAAGTTGGAACTGGTGCCACCTTGCGTCTGGGAGGCATCCTGCGAGAGCCCGAATTCCAGGAGGCACCCGGCAATTTAAGGCCTCAGGCCCCTGAACCATGATACAGGCTTTTTCCCTGGGAAACAAAACTCACAAGCCACTGTTCTGGGTGTCAGTTTTCAGGACCCACTTGGCACTCTCAAACCAGACCAAGTTGGCACTGGTGCCACCTTGCGTCTGGGAGGCATCCTGCGAGAGGCGGATATCCAGGTGGCTCCCGGCTATTAAAGGCGGCATTACCTAAACCATTGTACAGGCTTTTTCCCTGGGAAACAAAACTCACAAGCCACTGTTCTGGGTGTCAGTTTTCAGGACCCACTTGGTACTCTTAAACAAGACCAAGTTGGCACTGGTGCCACCTTGTGTCTGGGAGGCACCCTGCGAGGGGCGCAATTCCAGGAGGGACCCGGCAATTTAACGCCGCAGGCCCCTGAACCATTGTACAGGCTTTTTCCCTGGGAAACAAAACTCACAAGTTACTGCTCTGGGTGCCAGTTTCCCGGACCCACTTGGCACTCTTAAACCAGACCAAGTTGGCACTGGTGTTGCTTAGCATCTGGGAAACATCTGGCGAGATGCGGAATTCCGGGAGGCACCCGGCAATTTAAGGAGGCAGGACCCAAAACCATTCTACAGGCTTTTTCCCTGGGAAACAAAACTCACAAGCCACTGTTCTGGGTGTCAGTTTTCAGGACCCACTTGACACTCTCAAAGCAGACCAAATTGGAACTGGTGCCACCTTGCGTCTGGGAGGCATCCTGCGAGAGGCGCAATTCCAGGAGGCACCCGGCAATTTAAGGCCTCAGGACCCTGAACCACTGTACAGGCTTTTTCCCTAGGAAACAAAACTCACAAGCCACTGTTCTGCGTGTCAGTTTGCAGGAGCCACCTGGCACTCTCAAACCAGACCAAGTTGGCACTGCTGCCACCTTGCGTCTGCAGGCATCCTGCGAGAGGCGCAATTCCAGGAGGCACCTGGCAATTTAAGGCCGCAGGACCCTGAACCATTGTACAGGCTTTTTCCCCGGGAAACAAAACTCACAAGCCACTGTTCTGGGTGTCAGTTTTCAGGACCCACTTGGCACTCTTAAACCAGACCAAGTTGGCACTGGTGCCACCTTGCGTCTGGGAGGCATCCTGCGAGAGGCACAATTCCAGGAGGCACCCGGCAATTTAAGGCCGCAGGACCCTGAACCAATGTACAGGCTTTTTCCCTGGGAAACAAAACTCACAAGCCACTGTTCTGGGTGTCAGTTTTCAGGACCCACTTGACACTCTCAAAGCAGACCAAACTGGAACTGGTGCCACCTTGCGTCTGGGAGGCATCCTGCGAGAGGCGGATGTCCAGGTGGCTCCCGGCTATTAAAGGCGGCATTACCTAAACCATTTAACAGGCTTTTCCCCAGGGAAACAAAACTCACAAGCCACTGTTCTGCGTGTCAGTTTGCAGGAGCCACCTGGCACTCTCAAACCAGACCAAGTTGGCACTGGTGCCACCTTGCGTCTGCAGGCATCCTGCGAGAGGCGCAATTCCAGGAGGCACCGGGCAATTTAAGGCCGCAGGACCCTGAACCATTGTACAGGCTTTTTCCCTGGGAAACAAAACTCACAAGCCACTGTTCTGGGTGTCAGTTTTCAGGACCCACTTGGCACTCTTAAACCAGACCAAGTTGGCACTGGTGCCACCTTGCGTCTGGGAGGCATCCTGCGAGAGGCGCAATTCCAGGAGGCACCCGGCAATTTAAGGCCTCAGGACCCTGAACCACTGTACAGGCTTTTTCCCTGGGAAACAAAACTCACAAGCCACTGTTCTGGGTGTCAGTTTTCAGGACCCATTGGTACTCGTAAACAAGACCAAGTTGGCACTGGTGCCACCTTGTGTCTGGGAGGCATCCTGCGAGAGGCCGAATTCCAGGAGGCACCCGGCAATTTAAGGCCTCAGGCCCCTGAACCATTGTACAGGCTTTTTCCCTGGGAAACAAAACTCACAAGCCACTGTTCTGGGTGTCAGTTTTCAGGACCCACTTGACACTCTCAAAGCAGACCATGTTGGCACTGGTGCCACCTTGCGTCTGGGAGGCATCCTGCGAGAGGCGAATCTCCATGTAGCACCCGGCTATTAAAGGCGGCATTAACCTAAACCATTGTACAGGCTTTTTCCCTGGGAAACAAAACTCACAAGCCACTGTTCTGGGTGTCAGTTTTCAGGACC